>NW_025192564.1:2147-3729 GCF_004010195.1 Chiloscyllium plagiosum
AACAGGCCCTTCGGCCCAACAAGTCCACACCGACCCGCCGAAGCGCAACCCACCCATACCCCTACATCCACCCCTTACCTAACACTACTGGCAATTTAGCATGGCCAATTCACCTAACCTGCACATCTTTGGACTGTGGGAGGAAACCGGAGCACCCGGAAGAAACCCATGCAGACACGGGGAGAATCTGCAAACTCCACAACAGTCAGTCCCTGAGGCGGGAATTGAACCCGGGTCTCTGGCGCTGTGATGCAGCAGTGCTAACAACTGTGCCACCGTGCCGCCCACATAAAATCACTTCTCAGCCTTCTTTATTCAAGAGGAAACAAACTGACTTCGTCAGTTCTTTCCTGAGATGTTTACTTTTGCATTTCTGATCGCAACCTTACAAATCTTCCCTGTTCCCTCTCCAGTCATTCTATATCCTTTCCATAACACAGTGACAGGAACTGCAAGCAGTTTTATGTATACCCTAACCAGACCTCATAACCTCGTACAATGCAAATCCCCTACTTGTGAATTCTGTTCCAGTCCTACATTAACGTTATTTTAATAGTTTTGCTGAACCTGTGGTCCAGCCTTTAGTGAACAACGTGTTGGTACTCTGAAATCTTTCTCTCCCCCATCCCGTCCTACATTTGAACCTTCCAAGTAATCAGTGCCCTTCTGATTCACCCTACTAATTCCCATTTATCCGTCAAACTCCCCTCGGCAGTTATTTACCCATTTTCCATGTTTAATAACGTTGTTTAAAAAAATTGTTGCTGTACTCATCGGTACTGACTATGTCCCTGACTGGAGTGTGGTACTGGAAAAGCACAGCAGGTCAGGCAGCATCTGAGGAGGAGGAGAAAGGCTTTTGCCCTTCCGTCGATTCTCTGCAGTCCTCACTTGCATTTATTTTCCAGTCTCTCCTTCTCCCCATAAATGTGCAGTCAGCTACCAATTTAGAAAATCTGGATTCCAAAGTCCAAGTCCATATTATGCCTCTCTGTGGTCCGAGCACTGATCCATGTGGAACACTGCTCCTCACCTTCTCCCACTTTGAGCCACCACCCTTTACTCCCACTCTGTGCTGTTTTGTTTGAAGTCAGCTCAAAATTCATCATATCACTTGCCACTGACTAACCCTCCTAATGCTGCCTGGCTTGCTGTATTCTACCGGCCTCCTGTGTGTCTACGTTTGATTCTGCAGTTTTTTTTTTTAACCCTAATCCTATTAACTAGCCCATTACGGAGTAGCTTATCCAAGGCCTTTTGAAAATGCAGGTAATAGATGACAGCCACAACCCAGGCCCTACTCCCTCTGCTACTTCTTCAAAACATCACAGCAAGATATTCCCTTTGAATTCCATGCTCACTCGGCAATACAATTTTTAAAATTTCATGATATTTTAGACTTGTAGTGATCATTTAATTAGTTTTTCAATGAACTGACAAACAATTGCAAGAGGGAAATTTTGGATTTCGATTCAAAATTTAACATTGCTGCAAGAAGGCAGATTCAGTATAACTATAAAGGGGTGCCCTCCTCAAGGTTGATAAAATTGGGAGGGACATGGATAGGGTAAATAGTCAAGGT
>NW_025192565.1:0-883 GCF_004010195.1 Chiloscyllium plagiosum
TCACTCACACACACACACACACACACGCTCACACACACGTGCTCACACACACACGTGCTCACTCACGTGCTCACACGCACGTGCTCACATACATACACACGTTCTCACACACTCACACGTGCACACACACGTGCGCACACACACATACACACGTGCTCACACACGTGCTCACACGTGCACACACACACACATGTGCTCACTCATGCTCACACGCACATGCTCACACACACATGCTCACACACACGTTCTCACATACATACACACACGTGCTCACACACACACGCACACACGTGCACACACACGCATACACGTACGCACACGTGCTCACACACATGCGCACACACATGCGCACACACATGCTCACACATGTGCTCACACTCACGTGTTCACACACGTGCACTCTCACACGTGCTCACACAGACACGCACACGTGCTCACACACGTGCACGTGCTCACACCAGACGCGCTCACATACACGTGCTCACACACACATGCACATACGTGCTCACACACACGTGCTCACATACATACACACACGTGCTCTCACAAACATGCACACACATACATATACACATGTGCTCACACGTGCACACACACGTGCTCACACACACGCTCACACACACACGTGCTCACACACACACGTGCTCACACACACGTGCTCACACACACAAACACCTGCTCTCTCCCACACGCGCTCACTCACACACACACACGCTCACTCACACACACGCTCACACACACGTGCTCACATACATACACACATGCTCATACACACGTACACACACACGTGCACACACTCACACGTACTCACACTCACACGTGCTCACACACACGTGCTCACACACACGTGCTCACACACACACACGTGCTCACACACACACAC
>NW_025192565.1:1646-3729 GCF_004010195.1 Chiloscyllium plagiosum
ACACACGCGCTCACACACACACATACACACGTGCTCACACACACACGTGCTCACATGCACGTGCTCACACACACGTGCTCACACACATACACACGTGCTCACACACACACGTGCACACACACATACACACACACATGCACACACATGCACACTCACACACGCACACGTGCACATGCACATGCACACACACGCACACACACACGTGCACACACACACACATGTGCACACACACGTGCACACACACTCGTGCACACAAATACACACGTGCTCTCACACACACATACACACGTGCTCACACACACATACACACGTGCTCTCACACACACACATACACACGTGCTCTCACACACACACATACACACGTGCTCACACACACACATACACACGTGCTCTCACACACGCATACACACGTGCTCACACACACATACACACACGTGCTCACACACACACATACACACGTGCTCTCTCACACACATACACACAGGTGCTCTCTCACACACACACAGGTGTTCTCTCACACACACGCACGTGCTCACACACACACATACACACGTGCTCACACACACACGCATACACACGTGCTAACACACATACACACACGTGCTCACACACACACGTGCTCACACACATACACACGTGCTCACACACACACATACACACGTGCTCACACACACACGTGCTCACACACACACATACACACGTGCTCACACACGCTCACACACACGTGCTCACACACACACGTGCTCACACACACACACGTGCTCTCACACATGTGCTAACACACACACACGTGCTCACACACATGTGCTCACACACATACACACACACGTGCTCACACACACGTGCTCACACACACACGTATGCACACGTGCTCACACACAAACGTACTCACACACGTGCTCACACACGTACACTCACACTCACGTGCGCTCACACACGTACACTCACACTCACGTTCTCACTCACGTGCTCACACACGTGCTCACACTCACGTGCTCACTCACGTGCTCACTCACGTGCTACGTTCTCACTCACGTGCTCACACACGTGCTCACTCACACGTGCACTCACACACGTGCTCACACACATACGCACACGTGCTCACACACACGCACGTGCTCACACCAGACGCACTCACATACACGTGCTCACACACATACGCGCACACGTGCTCACACACACTCGCACTCATACTCACACACGTGCTCGCACTCATACTCGCACACGTGCTCGCACACATACTCGCACACGTGCTCACACACATACTCACACCAGACGCGCTCACACACATACACACACGTGCTCTCACACACGTGCTCACACATACACACGTGCTCACACACATACACACGTGCTTACACGTACTCACACACATACACATGTGCTCACACACACGTGCTCACACATACACACGTGCTCACACATACACACATGCTCACATACATACACACACACGTACTCACACACACGTGCTCACACACATACACATGTGCTCACACACATACACACACGTGCTCACACACAAACGTGCACACACACATATACACACGTGCTCACACGTGCACACACACGTGCTCACACACGCACGTGCTCACACACACGCTCACACACACACGCATGCTCACACACACGCTCACACACATGCTCACACACACGCACGCTCACACACACAAACACGTGCTCACACACACGTGCACACACATGTGCACACACACATGCACACACACGTGCTCACACACACGTGCACATGTGCTCTCACACACGTGCACACGTGCACACGTGCTCACACACGTGCACACACATGTGCACACACACACGCACGCACACACGCGCACACACACGCGTGGACACGCACATGCACACACACGCACGTGCACACACACATGTGCACACACGTGCACACACACATGTACACATGTACATGTGCTCTCACACACGTACACGTGCTCTCACACACACACATGCTCTCACACACACATACACACGTGCTCACACACACACACGTGCTCTCACACACACACACGTGCTCTCTCACACACGTGCTCTCACCCACACACACGTGCTCTCACACATACACACTCAC
>NW_025192566.1:0-1168 GCF_004010195.1 Chiloscyllium plagiosum
ACCTGACCTCTCCCCGCCCACCCTCTCTCTGACTATCACCCTCACCTTAATCTCCTTCCACCTATGCATTCCCAACGCCCCTCCCTCATGTTCCTCCTGCCTACCTTTTATCTTAACCTGCTTGGCACACCTTCCTCACTCATGAAGAAGGGCTTATGCTCGAAACGTCGATTCTTCTGCTCCCTGGATGCTGCCTGACCTGCTGCGCTTTTCCAGCAACATATTTTTCAGCTCTGATCTCCAGCCTTTGCAGTCCTCACTTTCTCCTACAGGAAATAGAGCTTCGTGACATGGTGAAAAGACAACAATCTTTCCCTCAATGTCAGCAAAACAAGGGAACTGGCCATTGACTTCAGGAATTGGACTGAAGGACACACACGGTCTCTGTCATTGGTGCTGATTTGGAGGTGATGGACAGCTTCAAGTTCCGAGTAATATCACAAACAATCAGTCTATCCATGTCACCTCTACAGCCAAGAAAGCACATCAATGCATCTACCACCTCAGAAGGGGAAGGAAATTTAGCATTTTGGTAATGACTCTGATCAATTTTAATATTGCACTGCAGAAAACATTCTATCCAGACGCTTCGTATGGTAACTGCTCTGGCCGTCCTGCAAGAAATTGCAGAGATGCATGTACATAACACAATCTATCACTCAAATCATATTTCCTTCCATTGACTCAGTCTTGAATTCCCACTGCTTCAGAAATGCAGCCAACACAATCAAAGGCCCCTCCCACCACCGCAATGCTCTTTCCCAACCTCTTCCATCACAGAAGATGCAAATGTTTGAAAATACGCACCAATGGATTCAGGAACAATTTCTTCCGTGTTGTTCTCAAACTTGTTAATGGGCCTGTCATATATAGAGTTGATCCTTTTCTGCACCTGTTCAAAAGCTGTGAAACTATATTAAACTGATGTCCTTATGTAAGGTATGATTTGTACTGGAGAGAATGCAACACAATATTCTTCACTGTTTCTCAGAATGTATGACTATCATAAAATATGCAAAATCAATCTGCATACCACACATCTGGGTCTGGTCTGCTCGATAACACTTTAAACCTATGTCTCCTGTGGTCTGTGTAAAAGATTTCCATTATCCATTACTTCCATGCCTGTCATAATTTCGAAAGGATCTATTTCGTATCCCTCAGCCTC
>NW_025192566.1:2221-3729 GCF_004010195.1 Chiloscyllium plagiosum
CTGTCAGCCAGCCAATTCTGGATCCAGATCGCCAAATCTCACTGTATCCCATACTTCCTGACGTTATGTACTCTACTCTTCATTTCTCTTCATCTACTCTTCATTTAACCAGGTTTGATCACTGGCTCCAAGTCATAATCCTCCAATTCATCTGCTTGCCCTGCCCTTCCATTTCTTCGTTGTCATGCCTTTGGAATGTAGTTTGTTTAGAGCCTTGGTAAATTTGTACAGTGCATTTTGGAGGCTGTCATTGAGTTACACCATACAGAAGGACTCGCTCATACTTACAAACAGTCTCTAACACACTCATTAAAAGGCAGAGCGCATAGGAACAGCTGAAACAAAAATAAACCAGGTTTCTTCAGGATTAAAGCACCTATCACTGCCGCGAACAGAGAGAGCTCCTGAGCAGTTGAAGACTTCCCTGTATCTTGTTCAGAGTCCCAAGCTGTTTAGTTACCTGAGAACCAATCACATCGTTGCTGGTAGCTGACAGCCTTTGTCAGTGGTGAACTCGTGGCCAATAATCAATGAGCTCCTTGTCACAAACAAAGGCTGCATTGCACTTTGTGTCTTTCACTGTGTCTCACACCTGCACACACACACCATGGGTGCTGGGGATAAAATAAGCACTAAATTGCTGTCAAACCTTGCAGCTATCCTCCACTTTCGATCTGTTTATAAGGTCGTTCTTTTCACCTTTTAGTCCACAATCACACTCAATTCTTTTTTAAAATATGTTTTATATGTATTCGCCCTGAGAAAACTAAAATGCCATTTCAAAAACGCATTTACTTGCAAAATACATGATGCACATTTTTTATAACAAGTACAGTCTATTTATTAATTCTCCCTTCTTGCAATGTTATGCAACCTTCGCATTTCTTAAAGTTTTTACGTATTTCACCATTTGTATTTTAGGACAATATATCTGAATTCACATTCGGTTTTCTGGTGATGTGTATAATAAAATGGTTACAACAAACGACACCATCAAAATATGTTGCATTGTTAATTTGAAACTTTTAAAGAAGGCCAGTGGATTATAATCTGTGTAATTTTGTATTTCATTGTTCTTTGTTTGGTGGTCTTCATAGTACTAAAGATCTAACAGCAATCCCAAAGTCCCCTTTCCTATGGAAGAGTACTTTTCCAATGTTCGGCATTGATTCTAATAGAACTATCCTCCAGGTTCTCAATTCCTAATTTATCATCCTGGAACAAGAAAGCACTTAGACCCAATTCAGAAGCATCAGCGGCCATTTTGAAAAGACTGGAAACGCAAGGATGGTAAAATAGGTTCATCAATTCAAATTGCTTTCATCCTTTCAACATTAACCTCGCACTCTACTAACTAAACCATCTTTTTCTTATTTCATTCAAAAACATGTTAAAGGCGCAGCTGTCCGGACAAAATTATGGACAAATTTCCTGTAAAAGTCAAACAATCCAAAAATCTATTAATTTCTCATTTCGTTTTAGGAAAGAAATTCTAATAGTATCACTTT
>NW_025192567.1:0-3729 GCF_004010195.1 Chiloscyllium plagiosum
AACACTTATATGGATTGCAAAATTCTTGCATTTAGTTTTGAAGCCTCGACAGTTGAGATGGTGTCTAGTTTTGTACATCCACACTATGTGAACTACAATACAAGTTACTGAATTCCTCTACACTGCATACGAATGGATGACTTCCACACAATGAACAAGCAAGTGACAGGGCATTTGAACATCCGGTCAATCTGAACTATGATGGTTTTCAGCAGTGAATCCAACTACCACGTCCCACGTTGGATACCTACCACAATCAAACGAGTTTGGATATTTGGTATGGGCGCTCCCCACGTGTCCAATTCTGTGCACCACTGCTCTCACTCAAATAAAACTTGAATCAACGCATTGGTCATTGCAATGTTCCAGTTGAGAAAACAGTCACTTCATCTTGGATTTAGCAAGGCATCGTGCCTCCTTCACCTGTGCTCCTCTCCTGAACCCTCTCCTTGTAAACATAGATCCATGTCCCAGATTCAGAGTGCACACTGGGGCAAAGTATTCCATTCTTTATCCTGCATTCTCCATGGAGATCATAGACCATCTACCCAAACAACTCCTCTAATCTTAAACATTAGGGACACCTCAGGTAAGCTTCTGTTCTATTTCACTTTCTGATAAGGGTACTCGCAGTGATAGCAGTGCAGGAAGAGGAATGTTCCACCTGCATGATGTTTGAGGTGAGGGACGTCATTAGTATCCCATCTATATACATCTGCAGGAAGTGCACCAAACTCTCGCTCCTCCAAACCGTGTTATGGAACTAGAGCGGGAGCTGGATGAACTTGGGATTATTCAGGAGGCAGTGACTGTAATCGGTAATATTTACAGGGAAGCAGTGACTCCGGGGCACGAAGAAAGCTGGGGAACTGTTAAACGGAAAATAAACAGTCAGTGCTGGCATCGCCCTGTGGTCGTTGTCCTGAAAAACCTGGAAACGTTTTGGTTACCGTTGGGGGGACCAGTTACCAAGGGTATGCAGTGGGGTCCAGGTGTCTGGCACAGAGCCCTTCTCTGTTGCACAGAACGCAAGGAGGGTAAGGAGGAAAAGGGTTAGTCATTGGGGACTCAATAACTCGAGTGTCAGACAGAGGTTTTGTTGCGAACGGACAAGACTCATGTTTGGTGTATTGTCTCCCATGTGCCAGAGTCCGTGATGTCTCGGACCATGTCTTTGTGGTCAGTGACCAGCCCCAAGTCGTGACGCACGTAGGTACCAAAGTCACAGGTGGAAGGAGGGAAAAAACATATAAGGCAGAATTTCAGTGAGCTACAGTGGAAGGTGAGAGATAGGAAAAACAGACTTGATATCTCTGGTTTGTTTCCTGTGCCCCGTGATTGACAGGCAAGGAATAGGGAGTGATATGAGCTGAACACGTGGCACGACATGGACAGGATTTTTCGGTCACAGGAAAGCACTGGCAGACAACAAGCTAGTTTGTAGTGTATCTACTTTAACGCCATATGTATCCGAAATAAGGTATGTGAGCGTGCAGCATGGATAAATACCTGAGATTTCTATATTGTAACAATTTCGGACACATGGATAGAACAAGGCGAGGAAAGGATGTTGCAAGTTCCAGTGTTTTGAACTTTCATTAAGAACAAGCAAGGCAATAAAAGCCGGGCATGTGTGACCTAGTTCGTCATGGACGGGATAACGCTGGCTGAATGCACCTTTGCCGAGGACTCGACGACTGAGGCAGTATGGGATAATTTTAGAAACAGAAGAGGATAAGTCACACTGCTGGAAGTTTTTTACAGGCCTCCGCAGAAGTCCAAGTAGGTGGGGGTGAGGATTGGCGAAATGATTCTAGGTAGGAATGAAATGAATAGGGTGGTCATTTTGAGGAATTTAACTTCCCCAATATTGACTCGAAATACTATAACTCTAGTAGGTCGGATGGATTAGTTTTTGTCCAATGTGTGCAGCAGAGTTTCCTGACACAGTATGTCGAAGGGCCGACAAAAGTGGAGGTCACACTGAATCTGAGGATTGGTAATGAACCCGGCCAGTTGTATCATTTAGTTCTAGGTGAGCACTTTGGAGACAGATAAGTCCAGTTTCTCGATGTAAAGGGGTAGGTACATGCCACAGGGCAGGGGTTATCGATGAGACAAGGGCAATTATAATGCGTTTGGGCAAGATTAAGGATGCATAGAATGGGGCAGCAAAAATCAGGGAGTGGGAAAAATCGAAGTGTAGAGCTGGTTTAAGGAACAGATATTGCGTGTCCTTGACAGGTATGTCCTTGTCAGGCTGAGAGGAAGCAATAAGGTAAGAGAACGGTGTTTTACTACAGAAATTGCATCTTTTGTTAAGTGGAAGAAGGAGTTTCATTTGTTGATGAGGCAAGATGATTACGATGAGGCGATGGAGAGTTAGAGATTACCGAGGAAGGATTTAAAGAAAGAGCAAAGAGAGGACATTAGCACGCTTTAGCAAATAGTATAAAGAATTACATTAAAGCTTTGTCGCTGTGTTAAGAATAAAACATTGGTTTTGTGGGAATAGGGCCAGTCAAAGAAAGTGGTAGGAAGTTGAATGTGGATCCTGTGGAGATCAGAGATGTGAAAAATCGAATATTTATCATCGGTTTTCACTCAGGAAAATTAGCATATTGTAGAGGAGAGAAACGAAACACGAAGTACTAGATTAGAAATGACCAAGGTTATTACGAAGAGGTGTTATCGATTCTCGAAGGAGTGAATGTCGATATGTCCCCTGTGCCGGATGGGACTTATCTGAGGATTTTCTGGAAATCGGAGCCATTTGCTTTGAACATTAAAACGTCATTATCTACAGGTTTATTAACAGAGGACTAGAGGATTGCAAATGTCATGCCCTAGTTCAAGAAGGAAATTACAGATAACCCAGGTAATTATAGACCAGTGAGCTTTACTTCTGTTGTCGGAAAATATTATAAGAGATTGGATTTATAATCATCTAAAAGAAACAATTTGATTTCAGATAATCAGCATGGTTTCATCAATGGCAGGGCGTGTCTCACAAACCTCATTGAGGTTTTGAGAAAGTGACAATGCATGTAGATGAGGGTAGGGCAGTTGACGAGGTGTACATGGACTTCAGTAAAGTCTTTGATAAGGTTCCACACTACGCTGTTGGAGAAAATGCAGAGGCATGAGATTGAGCGTGATTTAGCATTTTGGATTAGAAACTAGCTTTCTGAAAGAAGGCAGCGAGTGGTGGTTTATGGAAAATGGTTATGCTGGAGTCTGGTTATTAATGGCTGGCCACAAGGATCCGTTTTGGGACCATTGTTGTTTGTCATTTTTATAAATAACTTAGACACAGGCATAGGTGGATGCGTTATTCAGTTTGCAGATTACACTAACGTCTTTGGAGTAGTGGAAAGTGTTGAAGAATGTTCAAGGTTGCGGGGGACCTGGATACACTGCACAATTGGGCTGAAAGTGGCAAATGGAGTTCAACGCAGCTAAATGTGACGTGATTCCCTTTGGGAAGAATAACAGCAAGGCAGAATCCTGCGTCAATGGAAAGATTCTTTGTAGTATGGATGTGCAGAGAGATCTTGAAGTCATTGCATACGGACCGCTGAAAGTTACCACCAGCGTTGATAGTGCTCTTCGGAAGGCATATGGTATGTTCGGTTTCATTAGAAGAAGGAATGAGATCCAGAACCGTCATGTCACACTGCAACTGGACGAAACGCGAGTGCGGCTGCACTTGGAATATTGTGCAGAATT
>NW_025192568.1:0-3729 GCF_004010195.1 Chiloscyllium plagiosum
TTGTGCATGGGTGCAGGCAATGTGTAAAGTGTTGCAGTTATACATTGTGAGCTTTTGCATGCTGGAAACTTTGCCCTTAGGGGCTGAAATGAGCTCTGCTGATAGCAAGCATGAGGGAAAAGCCTCTGACTGAATGAACTACTCCTCACAGATTTTGACAGTTGTGTTTACTGGGAAGGCATTTTTTGAATTGGTCGCTGCATTGAGAGACTTTCCTTAGGCAATTTTGGTGTTTCATGGAAAATTTGCCTCATGACTCCATAGGTACCTATGGTCCCAATCAGCATAGCATCCATCAATATCCCTGCCAAGGTCTTCTCAACTTCGCGGGAAGTTCTGCTTGGAGACATGCTGGCAGCCTCCAGCCAGCTCAGGATAAAGGAAAACATCAAACTCTATGATAATCGGTTATGAAATAATGAGAGAGTTCCGTTCTCATGCGATCTCACATTATAATAAAATCACACAAAAGCTGTGCGATTTAATCCAGTGGGGCTAGACTCACATTATAGCCAATACAGGTAAGGCAAGTTTACATTTTGCAAATAATTGTCTAAATTCTTCAATTCCGTAAAAGCTAATTTGCATGGAAGAAACACGCATTATAGTGGAACCGTCTGCATATTAAAATGAGCACTAATGCTTTTAGTTACCTCATTAGCTCACAATGGAAAGTCCAATTAACTTAATGATCATCCAGTCAACCCATTGAAATGAACTCTTAACAACTGAAATGCCTGTCTTTATCATATGATTAAAATCAGAGCTTGTTGAGTTGCTTAAGTGTACAATTCTGGGCTTACAAGTCACTTGCTGCCTTAACAAGACAAGAAAGGGGAAAAGGCAAACTTGAAGACAGTCACAAGCATCCAACGTGTTTGAGAAACAGGAGGACCTGGGGTTCTTCAGTCCACAATCTCCTGATATTTCCCCAGTATCACATGCAAACGAGTAGAGAAACAGGAAGTATTTGGGCCGTTCTGTATCATCTGTCCTTCGTGGCGAAATTTGCAAATGAAAACACCTTTGATCACAAGTCGTTCAGAAGTGGTCAACACGTAGCATCCTTGAAACCCTGTAGGAGAAGGGAGAGGGTGCACTTTCTGCATGGTTCCCTGACCAGACTGTCAAAGTCATTTGGCAGAATGCCCCATCACCAGAACTTTCCAACAAGCACCAAGGCATTGCTTGGCTGGTGGTGAGAAGGGCACAATATGTGAGATCCTCCTTGTACCCCTGGACTCTCTGCGCCATTGCAAGCCTCATGGCAGCTGCAGGGAGGTAGAGACTGTCTCACATCTCCTGGTATAATGTGCCTTTGCAAAGGAAGTCTGGAGAGTGATGCAATGGTTTTTGACGAGGTTCATCCTGATCATCTCTGATGTGTTCTGTTCCCCGGGACACACATCGAGATGAACATCGGTTGCAGCTGGAGGGCCATCACCTCAGTGAAAGACGCTCTTTGCGTGCCCAAAACTGTTGACCTCAACTGAGTGTTGCAGGCTGTCACATTCCAAGGCCTGGGGCTGATGGATGCACTAAAACCTGGGGTAGCTGCTGTCAACTGGGGAAAGACCACGGTTTGAGGTCTTTCAGCCAAAATCAAATGGGGGGCCCATTCAGTTATCAGATTCTTCTGGTAGCTTAATTATATGTCAAAATAATCTTGCACAAGTGAGAGATATCTTTGATTTGTTTGTTGAATAGCGACAAACTCCAATGTTTGATTGTTTTCTCGTATACTACTGTATAGAACCGAATTGCGTTCGTGACTATGTATATATATACTTTTCTGGGTAAAGTATATTTTTGAAATAAAAAAAGGAAGATAAGACAAATGAATATTTTGCTGAAATGATGGTGCAGATGAGGGTACCTGGAAATGAGATGGACCAAGTAAATAAAGTGATAGTGAGGAAACAATTCAGGGACAGTTAAAGTATCATAAAGTTTAGCGTGACTGTGGAAAATAGCATTCATCAATCCAGAGTAACAACAGTCAGTTAGTGGAAAGTGGAATTCAATGGATCAAGAGCAGAGCTGGGCCGGACAGACTGGAACCAAGGTTTGGCAAGAAGATCAACTGAACAAAGGGCCATCGTCAAAGTGAGATGGTCAAGGGTTAAACTCCCTCAAAAGGGAAATGTGAGGCAGACCAATTTAAAGATCCCCAGAGGAAAAACAAGATATTAGTTAAGTTAAAGAAGAGAAAAATATGTTTATGACAGGTTTCAAGTATAATTGAGAGCCAAGGTGTCAGCAGAATGTTCAGAAGGGTTATGGAAAGCAAATACAAGAATCAAACAGGAATTATGGATAAAGACTGGTGGCTAAAATAAAAGAAAATCCTAACTTCTACAGCATATCAATAGCAAAAAAGTGTTAGAAGGAGGAGTAATGCTGAACACGAACCTAAAAGGGCATTTAGAGGCAAGAAGAGTGGCTGAGTGTTAAATGAATACTTTGTACCTGTCTTTCCTTACAAGGTAGATGCTGCCAAGGCCATGGTTACGGAGGAAGAAACTCAGTCATAGAAATATGACAAAGAAGAGTGTTAGATAAGCTGTTGTTTCTTAAAATTGATAGTGTCTAGGCCAGATGAGATGCATCGAAGGATATTGAAGGATGTGAATAGAAATTGCAGGGACACCAGAAAGTATTCTTCAATCTTCTCTAGATTCAGGCATGATAACTGAGAAAAAAAGTCCTTGTTCAAAGATAGAGGTAAAGGTCTACTCAACAAATAGACACAATTCCGTTTAATTTTACAACATAGAAAATAGGAGCAGGATTAGGCCATTCAACCCTTGAGCCTGCTCAGCTAATCAACATGATGATGGTTGATCATCAAGTTCAATATTCTGGATTAGTGGTGCTGGAAGAGCACAGCAGTTCAGGCAGCATCCAAGGAGCTTCGACATCGACGTTTCGGGCAAAAGCCCTTCATCAGGAATAAAAACTTGATGAGGCAAATGACCCAGAGGAATGTGAGTTGGAATGGGGTAGTCAGTCTGTGGGGTGGCTGGAAGCAGGAAGTGAGCCAGTGGGGGTCTGTTAGTACGCAGGGTGGCTGGAGGCCAGGTGGCCAACAGCGTGCCCATAGGAAAGCTGGCAGGGGAGGGGCAGCCAGTACACAGGCTAACTGGGGGCTGGAGGGTCGGTGACCGGCCTGGAGGAAAGTGGGCCAGAAGGAGCCTGTCAGTATGCAGGGCAGGTGGGGCCAGGTAACTGATAGCATCCTCACAGAAAATTCAGTATAGGACAGGCCAGTCAGTTTGCGGGGAGCTGAGCCAGTCAGCCAACAGCAGCTTGTAGGAAGGTCGACCGGGGTGGGGGGGAGAGACTAGTCAGTATGCAGGTAGGCTGGGAGCCGGATAGCCGATGGCCGGTCCTTAGGAGCGCTGGCCAGGGGACAGGGTCAGTCAGTACGCGGGGTGACCGGGTGCTGGAAGGCCGACAGCCCGACTGTAGGAAAGCAGGTCTGGGGGTGATCCAGTTAGTACATGGAGTGACCTGGTGCTGGAGGCTGATGACAGCACCAGAGGAAAGTGGGCCTGAGGAGAGTCAGTCAGGGTGCAGGGCGACCAGAGACCGGAAGGCCGATGGATGTCCTGCAGGAAAGCTAGTCAAAGGATGGTCTGCATCAGCACACGGTGTGGACCAGTTTCAGGTGGTGTGTGGGGTACCCAGGGACCGGAGGGTGTCAGGGGGAGCTGAGTTATGTAATCA
>NW_025192569.1:0-2318 GCF_004010195.1 Chiloscyllium plagiosum
TACTTTCGATTGAATGCAAAGCTCAAGCTCCACAAAATCCAAATCCTGCAAAGGAATTCATGACTTTTGCAGGATTCTACGCTTTGAACACGATTCGAAGCTGCGCAGGGAGACCGCATTGGATTTTAAATCCAACGCCTTAACTTCTCGGCCATCACAGCTGCAGCAAAATTGCCAATTTTCATAGTAAAACAACTGAATTCATGAAATACGTAATTTGTTGGAAGAACAAATTGTCAAGACCCAAAGATTTCGACAATCCTTTGCAAAGACCCAGACGAACGTTACCTTGGCAGATTGACAGGCTTTCACCGCAAACTATATTCTGCCACAGCTGAAGTTGTGGGAATGATTCTTCGTCGAATTATAGAGTCACGGATGCACACCACATGAAGAGAGGATAATTGTCTCACTGCGTCCGATCGATTTTGACTCAATTGCTCATCATCTGGTGCCAAATTAGATATGCTGTTGTGTTTTAATATTCATCGACATATGGTATTAGAAATATTGATGCTAAGTCCATAAACACTAGGTACATTCATAAAAAAAATATCGGAATTAGAAAGAATGCAGAGCTAATTTACAGGAATGGATCCAGCAACTAATCCGTAAGTTCTGACATCAGGTAATGAACTTGTGAGCACAAGAGAGGAAGATTAACCGAAGATTTGGAACTTAAAATCGTCTTGACGTAATTATTTGCAAAGCTTTTGCGGTTTTTCTAGATTCAACAAGTCCTTGAACATACAACACGGAAAGTGGCCCTTCTTTCCAACTTGACCATGGTGGACAGTTATCCTAAATTAATAGGTCCCATTTGCCAACATTTGGCCCACATCCCTCTAAACCTTGTTACTCATATATCCATCCAGATGCCATTCAATGTTACAGTTGTACCAGTCTCCAACAATTTCTCTGGCAGCTCATTCTGGACGCGTCTGAAAAAGTTGTCCCTGACGTCCCTTTTAATCCTTACCCACTAATTTTAAACCGGTGTTTTCTAAATTTTGACTTCCTCACCAGCCGGAAAACACCTTGACGAGTCAACCTATCCATGTCCCTCATGATTTAATAAATAGCAACGATTTGATTTTATCATACTTGTCAGGAGGGAAATGTGTGGAGATTATTTGTCGAAGGTTTGAAGTAGAAAGTCTGATGTACAGATGTTTAGAAATGCATCTTGGAGAAGTTTTTACTAAGTCATTGAAGTCTAGTAGCAGTTGTAGAAGTCTGTTGTGAAAGCTGCAGTAGGATTTCAGGGCACGAGTACGAAGCATTATTTCCAATGTATGGTGGCTCAGTTCGACCGCACTTGGACTACAGTATGAGGAATTAAAATCCTCAATTTAGGAAAGATACTAATGCCATATGAGGATTACCACGAATGGCGATTAGCCTTGATATCATGGATGAACGTTAGTCCTCTGAATTGAAATTGGGCAAATCCGGCCTTTTTTAACATTTCAAAACAAGAGAGGTAATCTCATTGAGAGTTGCAAAATATTTGAAGAGATAAACGTGTGGTGCAATTAAATTTTGTTCCCTCATTGGTGAATCTAGAAGCAGGAGAGGACAATTTTAAAATAAAGCACTGTGATTTATAACCAGGATGAGAACTATTGATTTTTGTCTTAGCCTTGAGAAGTCTCGTTATTCAGCACTACAGTGAGCCTTGGATATTTGGTCTTTGAATGCATCACTATCAGCCTGACCCGTCGACACTTACTGCATCACTGTAGACCTGACCCCTCACACTTCCCGCTGTAATATCAGCGTGAACCCCTCAAACTTACTGCATCACTATCCATCTGGCGCCCTCACATTTACTGCGCCACTTTCATTTCGAGACCCTCATCTTGACTGCGTCACTATCAGCCTGACTGCCAAACACTTACTTTGTCACTATCAGTCACGCCCTTACACTTCCTATGTTACTATCACCCTGACTCCTTACACTTACTGTGTCACTATCAGCCAGACTCCATCACAGTTATTGTGTCAGTATCAGACTGACGCCTCACACCTATCTTGTCACTAAAACACTCCCCCGTCACATTGACTGTGTCACTATCAGCCTGACCCCCTCACACTTACTGCTTCACTATCGCAATGCCCCTCTCTCACTTACGACGTCATTTACACCCTGACACCCCAGACTTGCTGCGGAACAATCACACTGAGGGCCTTACACTTAGTGTCACTGTCATCCTGACCCCTTAAACTTACTGCGTTACTATTACACTGGCATCTCACACCCACTGTGTCACTATCATCCTGAAATGCTTACACCTATTGCGTCACTATCACTTTGA
>NW_025192569.1:2767-3730 GCF_004010195.1 Chiloscyllium plagiosum
ACATTTCACACTCAATGCGTCACTATCACCCTGACCCCTCACCATTAGTGCATCACTACAACCTGACCCCCTGAAAGCATCTGCGTCACTGTCACCCTGACCCCACCACACTTGCCATGTCACCATCACAATGACACATTAACACAGTCTGCTTCACTGTCATCATGACACCTCACACTCACTGCATCACTACCATCCTCCCCCTCATACTGACCTGTCACTATCATCCAGAGCCGCTCACACTTATTGCGTTCCTAACACTCTGCTCCCAACAGACTGACTGCGTCGCTATTAGCCTGACACTCGCACACTTCCCGCATCACTATCAGCCTGACCCCTCACAATTTCACCGCGTCTATCATTCTGACTCGTCACATTTCCTGCATCACTATCACCCTGTCACTTAACACTTACTGGCCAGTATTAGCCTGACGCCCTCAACGTACTGCATCAAATCAGCCTAAACACTCACACTTACTCCGTCACCGTCACGCTGACCCCCTCACACTAACTGCGTCACTATCACCCTGTCCCCTCTCACTTCCTGCATTAGGATCACTCTGACTCACGCACACTTACTGCATCACTATCAGCCTGACCCCTCACACAAACTGTGACACTATCAGCCTGACCCCAACACACTTGCTGCGTCTCCATCAGCCTGACCCACTCACACCTCCTGCTTCACTATCAGACTGACCCCTCACACTTACCGCATCCCTAACAGCCTGACATCTCACACTTACTGCGTCACTATTCCCCTAACACCTCACTTTTATTGGCCACTATCAGCCTGATGCTCTCAACTTACTGTGTCACTACCAGCCTGAATGCACACACTTACTCATTCACTATCACCCTGACTGTCTCACACTCACTGCGTCAGTCTCTGCCTGACCCCATCACACTTACTGCGTCACTATCACCCTGTCCCCTTCCACTTTATGCATCAGGATCAGCCTG
>NW_025192570.1:0-1757 GCF_004010195.1 Chiloscyllium plagiosum
TCTGCCCCCACTCCCAGCTCCAAACCCACACCAAATCCCAGATCCCAGCCCTGCTGAGTTTTCACCATCCCTTCAGACCTCCCCCTCACTGAGGACGAACGATCAGTCCTCAACAAAGGACTCACCTTCAACCCCCTCCGTCCACGCATCAATGAATTTAATACACGCTGTGACATTGAACATTTCTTCCGTCACCTCTGCCTCTGAGCTTACTTTCACAATCAGGACTCCTGCCCACCTTCCGAGGACCCCTTCACTCGCCTCCAACACACTCCATCCACCTGGACACCCCGTGGTGACCTAATACCCGCCCTTGAACTCTTCATTTCCAACTGCCGCCGAGACATTAACCGCCTCAACCTGTCTACCCGCCTCCCTCACTCCAACCTCTCACCCTCACAACGCGCAGCCCTCCACTCCCTCTGCTCCAATCCCGACCTCACCATGAAGCCAGCAGATAAAGGGGGTACAGTGGTAGTCTGGCGCACTGACCTCTACACGGTTGAAGCCAGGCGCCAACTCGAGGACATCTCCTCCTACCGCCCCCTCGACCATGACCCCACCCCCGCATCACCAAACCATCATCTCCCAGACCATACAGAACCGCATCACTTCAGGAGATATCCCACCCGCAGCTTCCAACCTCATAGTCTGGGAACCCTGCACTGCCCGGTTCTACCTCCTTCCCAATATTCACAAGCCTGACCATCCTGGCTGACCCATTGTCTCAGCATGCTCCTGCCCCACTGAACCCATCTCTACCTACTCGACACTGTCCTATTCCCCCTAGTCCAGGAACTCCCCACATATGTTCGAGACACCACCCATGCCCTCTACCTCCTCCAAGACTTCTGTTTCCCCGGCCCCCAACGCCTCATCTTCACCATGGATATCCAATCCCTCTACACCTCCATCCGCCATGACCAGGGCCTCCAAGCCCTCCGTTTCTTCCTCTCCCGATGTCCCCAACAGTACCCTTCCACCGACACTCTCATTCGTTTGGCTGAACTGGTCCTCACCCTTAACAATTTCTCCTTTGAATCCTCCCACTTCCTCCAGACCAAAGGGGTAGCCATGGGCATCCATATGGGCCCCAGCTATGTCTATCTCTTTGTTGGCTACATAGAACAGTCCATCTTCCGTAGTTACACTGGCACCACTCTCCACCTCTTCCTCCATTACATCGATGACTGCATTGGCACCACCTCGTGCTCCCGCGAGGAGGTTGAGCAATTCATCAACTTCACCAACACATTCCACCCTGACCTTAAATTTACCTGGACCATCTCTGACACCTCCCTCCCCTTCCTGGATCTCTCCATCTCCATTAATGACGACCGACTTGACACTGACATTTTTTACGAACCCACCAACTCCCACAGCTACCTGGATTACACCTCTTCCCACCCTACCTCCTGCAAAAATGCCATCCTGTATTCCCAGTTCCTCCGCCTCAGCCATATCTGCTCCCAGGAGGACCAGTTCCACCACAGAACACACCAGATGGCCTCCTTCTTTAGAGACCGCAATTTCCCTTCCCACGTAGTTAAAGATGCCCTCCCACGCATCTTGTCCACATCCCACACCTCTGCCCCCAGGCCCCACCCCTCCAACCGTAACAAGGACAGAACCCCCCTGGTGCTCACCTTCCACCCTACCAACCTTCGCATAAACCAAATCATCCGCCGACATTTCCACCACCTCCAAACGGACCCACCACCAGGGATATATTTCCCTCCCCACCACTTTCCAACTAC
>NW_025192570.1:2268-3730 GCF_004010195.1 Chiloscyllium plagiosum
CTCATTTATCTCTCCACCCTTCAGGCACTCTGCCTGTATTCCTGATGAAGGGCTTTTGCCCAAAACCTCGATTTTACTGTTCCTCAGCTGCCTGAACTGCTGTGCTTTTCTAGCACCACTCTATTCCGGAATCTGGTTTTCAGCATCTGCAGTCATTGTTTTTACCTAGTTTTCCAGTGAAGCCCAATGCAAACTGGAGGAACAGCATCTCATTGTCTGTTTATGCACCTTTCAGCCTTCTGGACTGAATATTGAATTCAACAATTTCAGAACATGAATATTGCCCTCCATTTTTTTACTCCTGTCTTTCGCCCATGTCGACCTACTGTTGGAATTTCTTGAATCTCTTCTTAGCAAAGTGGATTTACACTCTACTATTAAACCTCCAAGTAATACCTACTTTGGACCCATTTTATCCAACCATTACCATTTCTGTTTCCTTTTGTTCTGTGACACCTATAAATTATAATCCTTCTTTACCTCCAACTTTCTCCTGACTTTTCCTTCTGTTCCACTTGCTCCTCTCACGTATTTCTGCCGTTGCAATCCATCGCTTTTCCACCTTACTCTTTGGTTCCAAAGAACTTGAAACATTAAACTTGCATGTCTTTCCATAGATGCTGCCAGACCTGTTGAGTTTTTAGGCCATTTGCTCTTTTTAGTTTTTTGCCAATCTGTCAGTTTGGAAAAGATGATACTAGCTAAAATTTGCCCAGGAGTTCTTCCATTGAAAAGACTGAAACAAGCCCTGGAGAAATAGTACGAGGAGCATTATGGCAGGAGATTAGGAGAAACCCTTAGGAGGTACTCGGCGAATGAAGCAGCGCCTTAGAAATATCATTGAATAGCATTCTGACCCAGTGTCTCAGAGCAAGTCAGCACTGAAAAGTGAGAGTGAGTCATCAACTACTTTTGTTTTTTGCTGATCACTTATTTTCCTTTGCTCTTTTGTACACCTATTTGATCACTGTAAATGTCCAACTGTCTATTAACAGCAGCACTGCTATTATACCAAGGCGCATAAAATGTCATTAATGACTTACTGTCAGAGTTGGCAGAGAAAATATACTGTGAAGAGAATAACAGATTAAAACCTAACATCTCAAGAACACTTTAAGGACTTTGGAGTACATATCCTTTTGACTTCTTTTTTGTCCTGGACACTATCCTGGATTGTGGTATAACTGTTTGCTTAAAATAGCATTAAATCTTTGCAGCCAATTGATGAGGTTTAAAAATGTGAGCTGATTCCCTTTTACTCACCCAATCAAAACAAACGTGAATCTGGTTTTGAACTATCTATGTAATTAAAAAATCACTCACTGTTATTATGAAGAAGATCATAGTTAAAACTTCTTGAGGATTTCAGTTTAAATGACTGTGGAGATGCTGCAGCTTTTTTTTTTAAATGGTTAATGAAGAGATACATTGAAACTTTGTTTTCTCTTAAACTTAGCCAGAT
>NW_025192571.1:0-3730 GCF_004010195.1 Chiloscyllium plagiosum
AAGAAAAGTTGGAGAGGGAGAGAAGCGAGACGGTGCAGAAGTGAGAGAGGAGGATTTTATGGATTTGAGCGGCCTCAGATGGCCGCATGCTACCATTGCGGGAAACTGGGACACTTCGAAAGGGATTGTCCCGAGTTTAAAAAGGAAAGAGAAGGGATGTATGAAATGGAGCGTGAATAAATGGATTAGGGAAGTCAGGGGAGGATCGGAACACGGGCCTACCAAGAACCCCTGGTAAATTTACGGGTGGGCCCATTTAGACAAGATGTTACCTTCTTAGTTGACACAGGCGCCGGCAGGTCCTCAATCCCCCTCCATCCTAGGGGGGTTGGCTTCCAAGCTAAAACATTAAACATTTCAGGAGTTAAGGGTGGGGCTTTTAGTGCGAAAATATTTGAACCACAACCCTTGCGGCTGGAGGAGTAGGAGCTCCAGGTGGAACTCCTTCACCTCCCCCATCTTCCCTATGGGTTGTTGGGACGGGATTTGATAGTCCGTTTCGGATTACGAATAGAAGTGGGAGAAGAGGATGAATTAGCCGTTACCATGTCATACCTTAGTGAGTCCCGATTGACAGAGATAGACCCCAGTGTTTGGGTCGCCAAAGGGAACCGGGGGGGACTCGCAATTCGACCTGTGGAGGTAAAATTAAAGCCCCAGAGCCCCGACGTCAGAGTGCGCCAATATCGCATCTCTTGGGAAGGGAGGCAGGGCCTGTAGACAGTTATGGAAGACCTAATAAAAGATGGTTTGGTAGAGCCCTGTATGTCACGATACAATTCCCCCATCCTGCCGGTCCGGAAGTCGGACGGGAGCTACAGAATGGTCCAAGACCTAAGGGAAGTAAATAAAATTGTCCAAGTACGGCACCCTGTGGTACCGAACCCATACACTATTCTGGGGCGAATACCCCCGGACCACGGCTGGTTTAGTGTTATAGACTTAAAGGATGCCTTCTGGGCGTGTCCCCTGGACAAGGACAGTAGGGATCTTTTTGCTTTTGAATGGGAGGATCCTGATACTGGTAGAAAACAGCAGTACAGGTGGACCGTGCTCCCCCAAGGATTCACTGAGTCCCCAACTCTGTTCGGGCAGATTCTGGAACAATTATTGGAGGGACTAACCTTGTCCTCGGCCCTTAAGCTTATACAATACGTGGACGATCTCCTTTTATCCAGGCCCACGGAGGAGGACGTCCTACTTGGGACTAATGCCCTGTTAAATTACCTAGCTGAGAAGGGGTTAAGAGTGAGTCAGAAGAAGCTCCAATATGTCGAGAAAGAGGTTAAGTACCTGGGACACTTGATAAGCCAGGGACAGAAACGAATAAGTCCAGAAAGAGTGCGGGCAATAATCGAACTAGGCCTCCCAACGACCAAGAGGGAAGTTCTTGTGACTCTTAGGCTATTGTCGGTTATGGATAGACGACTATGCCACCCTTACTAAAGACTTGTACCTAAAACTCATCGAGGAGGCACCCAATAGAATAAAATGGGAGGAGGAGGAGAAAAAGTTAATTGGAATCCTAAAAGAAAAATTGATGACCGCACCTGTTTTAAGCTTGCCGGATTTTAGTAAGACATTTCGTCTCTTTGTAAACTCCAGGAAGGGAACCGCTCTTGGAGTATTGACCCAGGATTGGGGGGGAAAAAGGAAGCCCGTGGCTTTCCTGTCAAAAATTCTGGATCCAGTCTCCCGAGGGTGGCCGGAGTGTGTCCAAGCGGTGGCAGCCACGGCAAAGCTGGTAGAGGAAAGTAGGAAGTTGACTTTCAGGGCCCCCTTGACAGTCACTCCTCCCCACCAGGTTAGAGCCATCCTGAATCAGAAGGCCGGGAGGTGGCTGACTGACTCGAGAATTCTGAAATATGAAGCCATATTGTTAGACCGAGAAGACCTCCGAATACAAGTCGGGGGCTGCCAGAACCCGGCGGACTTCCTTTGGAAAGGGGAAGGGGAGGAGGAACTGGAACACTGCTGTTCAGACATAATAGAGTACCAGAGTAAAGTGAGGGAAGATCTGAGGGACACCCCCTTACATGCAGGAAGGCGGTGGTACATTGACGGGTCCTCTCGAGTGATAGATGTGAAAAGACACAACGGTTATGCAGTCATTAGTGAGACTGGTTGGGAATTAGTGGAAAGTGGACGGCTACCGAATGCCTGGTCCACACAAACGTGCGAATTGTACGCCTTGCACCGGGCTTTGAGGAATTTAAAGGGAATAGCCGGGACAATCTACACTGACTCTAAGTAGAGAGTTATAGGGTAGCCAGGAAGGACCTGAAGAGAGAGCTAAAAGCAGCAAGGAGGGGACACGAAAGGGCAGAGGAAAGGAGTTGGTCCACGAGGAACTAGTAGCCATGATCTTGGAGGATTTGTTGCTGCCAAAAGAGATTGCTGTAGTACATGTGAAAGGGCACCAGAAAGACGATAAAATAGAGACCCTGGGGAATCAAATGGCAGATGAACAGGCAAAATTGGCCGGAATGGGGAAGGAAGTAATAAACTGCCTGGTAAGGATTCCCCAGATATCCGAAATTACCGAAGTGCCCACGTTTACTGACAAAGAAGAAACTCTTCTTGCGTCTCTGGGGGGTACAAAGGATAGGGAAGGGAAGTGGACCTTACCCGATGGCCGCCAGCTACTAAATCGACCGTTGACGCGGGACATTATTGCCCGTCTACACCAAGGGGGTCACTGGGGCGTCCAGGCACTGTGTAATGCCTTCCTGCGCCGATATGCTCACCCTGGTCTGTACACGGTAGCCAAGCAGGTCACAGGAGATTGCATAACATGTCGAAAGGGGGCTGCGGCAGCATGCAAGACAAGGGGGTAGGAGTCCGGCCTATAGGCCGTTTGAGTATGTCCAGGTAGATTACACTGAGCTCCCCCCCATAGGTCGCCTGAAGTATCTATTAGTAGTAGTAGATCACCTGACAGGATGGGTGGAAGCTTTCCCCACTGCCACGGCAACAGCAACTCAGGTTAGCAAAATTCTACTCGAACAAATCATCCCACGATTTGGGATACCCTGCGCTATTGACTCTGACCAGGGGAGCCACTTCACCTCGACCGTCCTCCAGAATGTAGTGCAAGCAATGGGGATTGTTTGGGATTTGCACACCCTCTGGCATCCCCCCTCCTCGGTTAAGGTCGAAAGAATGAACCAGACCATCAAAAAGCAGCTAACCAAACTCACTAGTGAAATCGGCCTGCTTTGGACCAAATGCCTACCCCTTGCCCTATTGCAAATTCGCACCCAGCCAATGCGGGATTTGGGCGTCTCCCCTTTCGAAATGCTGTTTGGCCTCCCGTTCCATGGGCCGAAGGGGGGACCTCCTGTATTCGTGTCTCGGGATATGTTTGTGCAAAAATATGTGGTGGCTCTGGGGTCTGCTCTATCTCGTTTACGCCAACAGGGACTTTTGGCACAGACGCCGCCCCTCGAGTTTGTGGTGCACACCGTCAAGCCGGGTCAGTGGGTCTTAATTAAAAACTGGAAGCAACGTACCCTCGAACCAACTTGGGACGGTCCCTTCCTGGTACTTTTGACGACCGAAATGGCTGTCCGTACGGCCGAAAAGGGCTGGACACATTACACTCGAGTCAAGGGACCAGTGCCACAACCGACGGAGGATGAACGAACCTCTCTGACAAAGGCAGCTAAGGAACAGAGACCCTGAGAACAAACTAATAGGACTTTGGCGAGTCTAAAGGAACTGTGCCCTC
>NW_025192572.1:0-3730 GCF_004010195.1 Chiloscyllium plagiosum
ACTCCAGTCATTGTGAAAGCCTTCTATACAACAGTTTCAGTTAAATAAATTATGAATCTAAAAGCTGGATGGACATGAAAAAGAAAATAATAGAAAAAAAGAGCAGAGGGACTTCAACTTTCCAAATATTGACTGGGAATACTATAATTCAAGTACTTTAGACGGGTCAGTTTTTGTCCATTGTGTGCAAAAGGGTTTTCTGACACAGTATGTAGACAGGCCAACAGGGGGCGAGGCTATATTAGATTTGGTACTGGATAATGAACCCAGCCAGGTGTTAGATTTGGAAGTAGGTGAGCACTTTGGTGATACTGACCACAATACAGTTATGTTTACTTTAGCAATGGAAAGAGACAGGTATACACCGGATGGCAAGAGCTACAGCTGGGGGAAAGGCAATTACGATGCGATTAGACAATATTTAGGATGCATAGGATGGGGAAAGGAAACTGCAGGGGATAGGCCCAATAGAAATGTAGAGCTTATTCAAGGAACAGCTACTGTGTGTCCTTGGTAAGTATGTACCTGTCAGACAGAGAGGAAATTGTCAAGCACAGGAGCCATGGTTGACTAAGGAAGTTGAATCTCTTGTCAAGAGGAAGAAGGAGGCTTATGTTAGGATGAGATGAGAAGGCTCAGTTAGGGTGAGAGTTACAAGGTAGCCAGGAAAGCCTAAAGAGAGAGCTAAGACAAGCGAGGACATGAGAAGTTGTTGGCAGATAGGATCAGGGAAAATCCTAAAGCTTTCTATCGGTATATAAGGGATAAAAGAATGACTAGACTAAGATTAGAGCCAATCAAGGACAGTAGTGGGAAGTTGTGCATGGAGTCAGAGGAGATAGGGGAAGTGCTAAATGAATATTTTTTGTCAGGATTCACTCTGGAAAAAGACAATGTTGTCAAGGAGAATACTGAGAAACAGGCCATTAGACTAGATGGGATTGAGGTTCACAAGGAGGAGGTGTTAGCAATTCTGCAAAGTATGAAAATAGATTCCCTGGGCCAGATGGGATTTATCCTAGAATTCTCTGGGAAGCCAAGGAGGAAATTGCTGAGCCTTTGGCTTTGATCTTTATGTCATCATAATTCCAGAATATTGGAGAATATTGGAATATTCCAGAAGATTGGAGGATAGCAAATGTTGTTCCCTTGTTCAAGAAGGGGAGTAGAGACAACCCTGGTAATTATAGACCAGTGAGGTAAAAACAATGACTGCAGATGCTGGAAACCAGATTCTGGAGTAGAGTGGTGCTGGAAAAGTACAGCAGTTCAGGCAGCATCCAAGGAGCAGGAAAATCGACGTTTCGGGCTAAAGCCCTTCATCAGGAATACAGGCAGTGCCTGAAAGGTGGAGAGATAAATCGCATTTACTCTCATTTATCTCTCCACCCTTCAGGCACTCTGCCTGTATTCCTGATGAAGGGCTTTTGCCCGAAACATCGATTTTCCTGCTCCTCGGATGCTGCCTGAACTGCTGTGCTTTTCCAGCACCACTCTGCTTATAGACCAGTGAGCCTTACTTCGGTTATGGGTAAAATACTGGAAAAGGTTATAAGAGAGAGGATTTAAAATCATCTCGAAATGAATAAGTTGATCAGGGATAGTCAACACGGTTTTGTGAAGGGTAGGTCATGCCTCACAAACCTTACGGAGTTCTTTGAGAAGGTGACCAAACAGGTGGATGAGGGTAAAGCAGTTGATGTGGCGCATATGGATTTCAGTAAGGCGTTTGATAAGGTTCCCCATGCTAAGCTCCTGCACAAAATACAGAGGCATGGGATTGAGGGTGATTTAGTGGTTTGGATCAAAAATTGGCTCGCTGAAAGAAGACAGAGGCTGGTGGTTGATGGGAAATGTTCATCCTGGAGTTCATTTACTAGTGGTGTACCACAAGGATCTGCTCTGGGTCCACTGCTGTTTGTCATTTTTATAAATGACCTGGATGAGAGGGAGAAGGATGGGATAGTAAATTTGCGGACAACACTAAAGGTCGGTATAGTTGTGGATAGTGCCAAAGAATGTTGTAGGTTACAGAGGGACATAGATAAGCTGCAGAGCTGGCAAATGGAGTTTAATGCAGAAAAGTGTGAGATCATTCACTTTAGGAGAAGTAACAGGAATGCAGAGTACTGAGAAACTGGTAAGGTTCTTGGTAGTGTAGATGAGCAGAGAGATCTTTGTGTCATGTACATAGATTCCTGAAAGTTGCCACTCAGGTTGATAGGGCTGTTAAGAAGGCATATGGTGTGTTAGCTTTTATTAGTAGAGGGATTGAGTTTCGGAACCACGAGGTCATGCTGCAGCTGTACAGAATTCTGGTGCAGCTGCACTTGGCGTATTGCGTACAGTTCTAGTCACCACATAATAAGAAAGATGTAGAAGCTTTGGAAAGAGTTCAGAGGGTCTTGCCTGGTATGGAGGGAAGGTCTTATAAGGAAAGGCTGAGTGACTTGAGGCTGTTTTCGTTCGAGAGAAGCAGGGTGAGAGGTGACTTAATTGAGACATAATATAATCAGAGGGTTGGACCGGGTGGACAATGACAGCCTTTTTCCTGGGATGGTGAGGCTAGCACGAGGGTGTATAGCTTCAAATTGAGGGGTGATAGATATAGGACAGACGCCAGAGGTAGTTTCTTTACTCAGTAGTAGGGGTATGGAATGCACTGCCTACAACAGTTGTAGAATCACCAACTTTACAGGCATTTAAACGGTCATTGGATAGGCATATGGATGAGAATGGAATACTGTAGGTTAGATGGGCTTCAGATTGGTATCACAGGGCAGCACAACATTGAGGTCTGAAGGGCCTGTACTACACTATAATGTTCTATGTTCTAGGGAGAGGTAAATTTGCAACTTACACTGGGCACTAGCTGCCCTTTATAGAAATCCGGTTTTATTTACATATGGTTTTTATAAATGGACAATTCACAACGCCGTTATAAATGTGATTTCTGATTTCTAATGGCAAAGAGGATTCCCTCCTCTCCATTGATCCACCTGTTGTCAACAATAACATACAATTATTTAGCTCCCTCAACATCGTACAGAGGTCCATGGTACTTTATAGGAGTGTTTATAGTAATGTTACCAACCAACATTAAACACTAAGCTACTTAAGGTGATGTTTCGTCAAATGTCCATAAACTTGGTGAAAGAGGTAGATTACAAGAGTATCCTAAAAGTGAAATCAGGAATTGGAGATTAAATAAGGAAATTTCAGAGTTTAGGACATAGGCAGCTGAAGGGACAGCCACATTGGTGGAACAATTGAAATGACGGATGCTCCAGGGAACGTAATTTGCTAAATGCAGTTGTGTCAGTAGGTTGTGATGTGTCTTACAGACTGTATGTTTCAAATTGAAGGTAATTTGAATCAACCAAATGCATTCAGATAGCAAAACAGTCCTGATTGGAAAACAATAATCAAATGGCACCTACAGTAACTAACCAACAGATGTTCTTTCACTTCTTTATTTTAAGCCCAAACATTTTAGAAAAACAGTGTTCAAAATCACAACACCAGGTTATAGTCCAACAGTTTAATTGGAAGCACTAGCTTTCAGAGCGCCGTTCCTTCATCAGGTGGTTGTGGAGTACAGGATTGTAAGACACAAAATTTTAGCAAACGTTTACAGTGTGATGTAACTGAAATTATACATCGAAAAATACCTTGATTGTTTGTTGAGTCTCTCATCTGTTAGAATGACCAGATAGTTTCACTTCTTTGA
>NW_025192573.1:0-3730 GCF_004010195.1 Chiloscyllium plagiosum
TAAAGCGTCATCATTCCAGTAAAACGTCACCATACCCGTAAAATCTCATTATCCCAGTAAAATGTCGCCATCCCTGTAAAACGTCATCATCCCAGTAAAACGACACCATCCCAGTAAAAAGTCATCATCCCCGTAAAACGTCATCATCCAAGTAAAACATCGCCATCCCAGTAAAACGTCATTATCCCAGTAAAACGTCACCATCCCAGTAAAATGTCACCATCCCAGTTAAACATCATTATTCCAGGAAAGCGGCACGGTCCCAGTAAAATGTCATCATCCCAGTAAAACGTCACCATCCCAGTAAAGCGTCATTATTCCAGTAAAACGTCACCATCCCAGTAAAGCGTCACCATCCCCGTAAAACGTCACCATCCCAAGTAAAACGTCATTATCCCAATAAAGCATCATCATTCCAGTAAAATGTAATTATCCCAGTAAAACATCACCATCTCAGTAAAACGTCACCATCCCAGTAAAGCGTCAACATCCCAGTAAAACGTCACCATCCCAGTAAAACATCATTATCCCAGTAAAACGTCATCATTTCAGTAAATTGTAATTATCCCAGTAAAACATCACCATTCCAGTAAAACGTCACCATTCCAGTAAAACGTCACCATACCCGTAAAATCTCATTATCCCAGTAAAACGTCACCATCCCAGTAGAACGTCATCATCCCAGTAAAATGTCATTATCCCAGTAAAATGTCATCTTCCCTGTAAAACGTCATCAACCCAGTAAAACGTCACCATCCCAGTAAAACGTCACCATCCCAGTAAAAAGTCATCATCCCCGTAAAACGTCATCATCCAAGTAAAACATCGCCATTCCAGTAAAACATCATTATCGCAGTAAAGCGTCATCATCCCAGTCAAACGTCATTATCCCAGTAAAGCGTCATTATCCCAGTAAAACGACATTATTCCAGTAAAACGTCACCATCCCAGTAAAACGTCACGATCCCAGTAAAACGTCACCATCCCAGTAAAACGTCAACATCCCCGTAAAACGTCATTATCCAAGTAAAACATCGCCATCCCAGTAAAACGTCATTATCCCTTTAAAGCGTTATCATTCCAGTAAAACGTCATCATCCCAGTAAAACTTTACAATCCCAGTAAAGCGTCACCATCCCAGTAAAACGTCATTATCCCATTAAAACGTCACCATCCCAGTAGAACGTCATCAGCCCAGTAAACCGTCATTAACCCAGTATAATGTCATCTTCCCTGTTAAACGTCATCATCCCAGTAAAACTTCACCATCCCAGTAAAACATCATCATCCAAGTAAAACATCGCCATCCCAGTAAAACGTCATTATCGCAGTAAAGCGTCACCATCCCAGTAAAACGTCACCATCCCAGTAAAACGTCACCATCCCAGTAATATATCACTATCCCAGTAAAACGTCATTATCCCAGTAAAAGGTCAGCATCCCAGTAAAACGCCACCATCCCAGTAAAACTTCATTATCCCAGTAAAGCGTCACCATCCCAGTAAAACGACATTATCCCAGTAAAACGTCACCATCCCAGTAAAACGTCACCATCCCAGTAAAACAACATTATTCCAGTAAAACGTCACCATCCAAGTAAAACGTCACGATCCCAGTAAAAAGTCACCATCCCAGTAAAACGTCAACATCCCCGTAAAACGTCATTATCCAAGTAAAACATCGCCATCCCAGTAAAACGTCATTATCCCTTTAAAGCGTCATCATTCCAGTAAAACGTCACCATCCCAGTAAAGCGTCATTATCGCAGTAATCGTCATCTACCCAGTAAACCGTCACCATCCCAGCAAAAACGTCATTTTTCCAGTAAAACGTCATAATCCCAGTAAAACGTCATCATCCCAGTAAAACTTTACAATCCCAGTAAAACGTCACCATCCCAGTAAAGCGTCATCATCCCAGTAGAACGTCATCATCCCAGTAAACGGTCATTTGAGTGGGAGCAACGGCCGAGTAAAGGCGAACCCGGGAGACTACAGCTAAGGTAAAGCAGTTTGTTTCAAAATTACTTACCTGTAGCGGGCAGCGGTGTTTTTTTTCTCTCTTCACAAAAAGAGCGGGAGCAGCAGAGGAAGTGACGGCAAACAGAGGGGCAGCCGGGAAGGAGAACTGTGAGTATAAATACTCACCCTTTAATCACCAACGGTCATTTGAGTGGGAGCAGCGGAAGTGAGGTTGGAGCGCATAGCTGGGCGGGAAGGTAAGTGATTAGTATTTGAGTGGGTGTGTTCATCACCACTCATCACCATCTCAGTAAAACGTCATCAACCCAGTAAAACGTCACCATCCCAGTAAAGCGTCAACATCCCAGTAAAACGTCACCATCCAAGTAAAACATCATTATCCCAGTAAAACGTCATCATTTCAGTAAATTGTAATTATCCCAGTAAAACATCACCATTCCAGTAAAACGTCACCATTCCAGTAAAACGTCACCATACCCGTAAAATCTCATTTTCCCAGTAAAACGTCACCATCCCAGTAGAACGTCATCATCCCAGTAAAATGTCATTATCCCAGTAAAACGTCACCATCCCAGTAGAACGTCATCATCCCAGTAAAACGTCATTAACCCAGTAAAATGTCATCTTCCCTGTAAAACGTCATCATCCCAGTAAAACGTCACCATCCCAGTAAAAAGTCATCATCCCCGTAAAACGTCATCATCCAAGTAAAACATCGCCATCCCAGTAAAACATCATTATCGCAGTAAAGCGTCATCATCCCAGTGAAAGGTCAGCATCCCAGTAAAATGTCACCATCCCAGTATAACGTCACCATCCCAGTAAAGCGTAACCATCCCAGTAAAACGTCATCATCCCAGTAAAACGTCATTATCCCAGTAAAAGTTCAGCATCCCAGTAAAACGTCACCATCCCAGTAAAATGACATTATTCCAGTAAAATGTCACCATCCCAGTAAAACGTGACAATCCCAGTAAAACGTCACCATCCCAGTAAAACGTCAACATCCCCGTAAAACGTCACCATCCCAGTAAAACTTTACCAACCCAGTAAAACGTCACCATCCCAGTAAAATGTCATCATCCCAGTAAAGCATCATCATCCCATTAAAACGTCACCATCCCTGTAAAACGTCATTATCCCCGTAAAACGTCATTATCCCATAAAACGTCAACATCCCAGGAAAACGTCATCAACCCAGTAAAACTTTACCATCCCAGTAAAACGTCACCATCCCAGTAAAATGTCATCATCCCAGTAAAGCATCATTATCCCATTAAAACGTCACCATCAGAGTAAAACGTAATTATCCCAGTAAAGCATCACCATCCCTGTAAAACGACATTATCCCAGTAAAACGTCACCATCCCAGTGAATCGTCATTATCCCAGTAAAGCGTCATCATCCCAGTAAAACGTCATCTTCCCAGTAAAACGTCACCATCCCAGTAAAACGTCACCATCCCCATAAAACGTCATCATCCCAGTAAAACTTTACCATCCCAGTAAAACGTCACCATCCCAGTAAAATATCATCATCCCAGTAAAGCATCATTATCCCATTAAAACATCACCATCCCAGTAAAATGTCATTATCCCAGTAAAACGTCATTATCCCATTAAAACGTCACCATCCCAGTAAAATGTCATTATCCCAGTAAAGCGTCATCATCCCAGTAAAACGTCACCAACCCAGTAAAACGTCATCATCCCAGGAAAACGTCATCATCCCAGTAAAACATTACCGTC
>NW_025192574.1:0-3730 GCF_004010195.1 Chiloscyllium plagiosum
CTTAATTCCATTTTTCTCTGTTCCGATACTGCCAGAATTGCTGGTTTTCTCTCCAGCATTTTCAATTTTTGCAATGTCAGGAAACAGAGAGTAACAGTGGGCAGTTGCTTTTTTGGCTGGATGCTTATGCCCAGCAGTGTTCCACAGAGGTTGGTTCTGGGTTTTCATTGTTTGTCATTTATGTAAATGATTTGCGTGAGAATGTCGAAGGCATGGTTCAAGTTTGCAGATGACACCAAAACTGGTGGCATAGTGGACAGTGAAGAAGGTTTTCTAAGAATACAAAAGGATTTTGACCAAATGGTTCAATAGACTGATAAATAGCAGGTAGAGTTCAAGCTGGATGAATGTGAGGGGCAGACGATAATGTATGTTTGCTGCTGTCTGATGCACCAGGAATGGGATGATTTTATTCCCCATCCCCTGGATTCAAAACATCGATATTCTTCATGGATCTTTGAGAGGCTTTACCCTCTCTGTGGTTACCCTCTTGCTGTTAATATAGTTGCACAATATCTTTGGATTATCCTTCAACTTATCTGCCCATACTATCTCATATCTCCTTTCTGCTTTCCTGATTTCTTTCAAATTGATGCCCTATACTCTTTATATTGACTACGAGATTAAATTGAATAATGTTGCCGATATCTAAAGTAATATTTTCGTTGATTCTAGAATAAAAGCTCAATAACTGTAGCTGTCCATTGTTCCTTAACATTACCAGCATTACCCTTCACTCTAACAGATAGAATATGCCTCACAACTCCCGGCGTCACACTGTTGAACGCCTCCCACTTTAAGACATCGTTTTACCTGCTAAGAGTCTACTCCAATCAAACTTGGTAAGTCCTTGTCCATTGCCATTAAAATTTATGGTACTCCAATTGAAAAAAAAAAATGAAAAGCTTATTCTTTTCCATAACCATTATGAAAGACCCAAAATACCCAAAATACCCAAAATATTCCCTCACGTTGACTTCAATCACTTGCCCTGCCTATTGCATAAAACAAGGACTAGTTTAGCTCCTTCTCTGTTGAAATCGTCCGCATATTGATGAAGGAAGTTTTCTTGAACACATTTGACAAATTCTTCACCATCCAACCCGTTAAAACGATGGTAGTCCCAAACAATTTTTAGAAAATTAAAATCCACCATTATAACAACCTTATTAAGCTTATATATATCCGCGATCTCCTACATGTTTGTTTCTCAATTTATTTCTTACTGTTGGAGAGCATATGGTACAATACAATCAACGTGTTCTTTCCTTTCTTATTTTTAATTTCGACCAATATATTTTCACTTGGCGATATGTCATAAATGAGCATTTCGTGCAATCTGTTCAAAGTGAACTTTATTTTCTTATTTTTAATACTACATGCATATTTTAACTGGATAATGTTTCAGAAATATCTTCTCCAGTTACATCAATAATTTATTCCTTAATCAAAAATGGCAGACCACCCCGTCCCTGCCCTCCGCATGTCTGTCTCTATCTTTTCTATGACCCTTAAAATCTGGAACATTGAATTGGCAGTCTTGAACAGCTTCCAGGCGAGAGTGAGGACTGCAGATGCTAGAGATTAGAGTCGAGAGTGTGGTGGTGAAAAGCACAGCAGGTCAGGCAATATCGGAGGAGCAGGAAAATCGATGTTTCAAGCACAAGCCCTTCATCAGCCCATTCCTGATGAGAGGCTTTTGCCCAAAACGTAGACTTTCCTGCTTCTCACATGCTGCCTGACCTGCTGTGCTTTCCCAGAACTACACTCTCGACTTGAACATCTGTCAACCAATTTTCTGTAATACATATGATGTCCCAATACCATGTTCTTAAACATGCCTTGAGTTCATCAGCCTTCCCTGTAAGACCCTTTACATTGAAATACATGCAATTTTGTGTTTCCGAATTACTATAAACTCTTGACTCTCTCGTTTTTCTTTTCTAATTGACTTGCTCTCCTCACATTCATAAGCTTCTCTAACCATCCTACCAGTTGTGCTGCTACTTGGAATATAAAGTTTCCCTACATAGAATGAGCAAATCTCCCTGCTAAGATATTCGTTGCTTTCCAGTTTGATTAGACCAATCTTTTCTGAACAGGTCATTCCTATTCTAAAACAGATTCCAATTTCCCAAAAATCTAAAAACCTCAATAACACAACAGCTCTTCTCCTTTTTTTACACCTTTAGTAAACAAGAACGTATTGCTCTAACGGTTTTATTTTTAATACTGTACCTCACCTCTTAAGTTCACTCTGTACTGTTTTAATCTTTGCCTAATAAAATGTCATTCCTGCCAATAACTACAATCTCACCTTTAACAACGTGCTTGAAATGTTTCGAATCGTTCTTAATCCTCGTACAGGGAAAGTAACAAACCATCCTCAATTACCAGTCACTGCCCCAGAATCTCCTGTTGATGTCTCTGATAGAAAAGTCCACTGAAACAATAATTCTACTAACTCTTCTCAAACGCTGCTGGAAATAAGAATCATTCCAACTGTTCAATAATTGATTGCTCTTCCATTTTCTTCAGAGAGACAATCCCCTTCAGCTATTCTAAAAGCTGAAAAGCATTTTGATAGAGGAATAGCCACGGGAGACATTTGAACTAGCTTCTTATCTTTCCTGACAGTCACCCAACTATCTAACTGATTTCCTGGAGAATGTTTTTTTTTCCTAAATCTTCAAGCCATCTCTCTCTGTACCTTATATATGTCCTTAATAACATTAAGCCTAAAAGCAGGACTGTTTTTGACAACTTATATATATGCTACCTTTCATTACCTACAGACAATAACGTTTAAATGATGGACAAATATATACATATGTGGAGCAAACATATAAAACTTAAACAAAATCAACCATATAGCTGGCACCACCATCTGCAGACTGCCTGGAGAATAGCTCTCTGAAATGTACCTGTATTCATCATTGACCTGTGAAACAGAAACTCTAAGGAGAAGAAACGAAGACAGAGGAAGATACAAAGAGAAGATTCGACAGCTGGCTGGTTCTGAAATTTGAATGCTTTTGTATATCTTAATTGGTGTGTGTGTGTGTGTAGTGGGGGTGGGGAGGGGGTGTGTGTGATCGGACCAGTATTGTAGAAGAGAAAGTAAAAGACAGGTCAGAGACCGGAGTTGCAAATAGTTGTTAGTTAATTGTTCTCTGTTCGGCTTTTTTAATAAAGTTGTTAATTTTTACTTTAAATAGTGACCTTTAGGATGGTTGTTGGCCTTCGAATTTTTACAAATTACAGCACGGGTTAAATCTTTTCTGTGTTGCAAGTTTAAATTAGCGCGGGATGGTGGTGGTGGTGGTGGGGAATGTTCCCTGTGTTGTAACACATTAACTCGGATTCCTCTGCACAGATGCTGCCAGACCTGCAGAGCGTTTCCAGCGCATTTCTGTCTTAGTTTCTGATTTACGAAATCTGCAGTTTTCTTGACTTTCTTATGTGTATCATTGACAGCCAGGGTTGGGTTCCTGCAGGACAGGAAGACAGATAATGTTACATTATCTGTAATTTGGCTGCAGAGAAAACGCAGGGAACAACAGACCAGTGAGTTTCATGTCAAGGGTGGAGAAGTGTTTGTAGGAGATTCTGAGAGGCAGGATTTACATGCATTTGGAAAGGCAAGGACTGATTAGGGATATTTAGCACAGCTTTATGTCTTGGAATCCATATCTCACAAACTAGATTGCAGTTTTTGAAGAGGTGATCG
>NW_025192575.1:0-2387 GCF_004010195.1 Chiloscyllium plagiosum
CCTATAAAAGTTTGCAAGGGTATTTTCCGTCATGCCAAATTCCCTCAGCTGCCTGAGGAAGAAGAGACATTGCTCGGCCTTTGTAACCAGTGCGTTCACATGAAGAGTCCAAGAAAGCTTGTTGTGGATGACCATTCCCAGGAGCTCAGTCAATAGGGAAATTACAATATCCAACACTGTCTTTTGTAACAGTCTTCCCGAGACAGAATATCAATTAATATCAAGTAACTAATTTATGCTAATTACATTCTTACATCAAACCGTTACTGCCCAACAGCACTCGGAGGTGACCCAGATAACTAGTTCAAAGCCCAGTCCTGATGAAGGGTTAGACCCAAAACATTGACTTCTCCACCTCCTGATGCTGCCTGGCTTGCTGTGTACTTCCAGCCTCCTGTCAAATAAAGCAACTCAGATCAGACGGGTTCCCTCACACACTCCAGAGAGAACATTAGCACCAAGAATCAGAAACCTTGGGAGCAGGAGGAACAGCCTGATCTTCAGTTTGTCCCACTATAATCGGGGTCGTATAAACCTCTTTATCACCTTCTGAAAATGCGATCTTGCACAAATAAGAGATGCCTTTTGTTTGTTTGTTGATTAGAGTAAAACTCCAATGTTTATTAGTGTCTTTGATATGCTACTGTACCCTGCTTTGTGATAAAAAATATATATCTGATTAGATTCCCTACAGTATGGAAACGGTTCGGCCCAACCTGTTCACACCGACTCTCCGGACAGTAACCCACCTTGACCCATTTCCCTCTGACTAATGCACCTAACACTATGAGCAACTTAGCACGTCCGATTCACCTGACGTGCACATCCTTGGACTGTGGGAGGAAGCCGGAGCACTCAGAGGAAACCCATGCAGACACAGGGAGAATGTGCAAACTCCACACAGACAGTCGTCCAAGGCTGGATTGAACCTGGGACTCTGATGCTGTGAGGCAGCCGTGCTAACCACTGAGCCACCATATATATGTAAAGACATTTGAATGAAAAAAGGATAATTTTTAAAATTAAAAATTATCTTGCGCTCTCAAAGCCAGAGGGTACAGGCATTAAAGAACTGTAAAGTTGCTCTGTGAGAAGGACAGGTGGGTTTTATAGAGGTGCTATATGGGAGTAGCACGGCGGCTCAGTGGTTAGCACCGCTGCCTCACAACGCCAGGGACACAGGTTTGATTCCAGCCTCGGGCGACTGTGTGTAGTTTGCACATTCTCCCCATGTCTGTGTGGGTTTCCTCCCACAGTCCAAAGGTGTGCAGGTTAAGTGAATTGGCCGTGCTAAAAATGCCTGTAGTGTTGGGTGCATCAGAGGGGAAATGGTTCTGGGTGGATTACTCTTCCAAGGGTCTGTGTGGACTTGTTGGGCTGAAGGGCCTGTTTCCACACTGTAGGGAATCTAATCTTGTACTTCAACCATAATAACCACGTGTCATTATTAGTATAAGTAAGCAAGTAAATCAAAGACATTTGAAAATAATATTTACATTTGAATCACAGGCGACTGTTTTTTGAAACAACAGAGGGTTTTGAAAACGTGGAATGTGCATCCAGAAAAGGTGGTGCTGTCAGTTTAATGTCACATCCAAACAGGGTTGAGAAATATTTCCTTGTTCCTGGCACCTTTAATCTTAACCGTGAGGTCTCCTGAAGTGATTGATTTGTACGGTGGAACACAGAGGGGGAAGATTGCAAAGCTGCAGTTTCACAAAAGAAGATTTGTTCAATTTGTAGGGATTAGGAAAAAGTGATTTCAAAATATCTTTCAAATTTCTCCAGCAAAGCTTAAAAATTGCTTTTATTCGCGTTCGTCTCACTGTAAATAGAGTTTAATAACAGAGTGCTTCCAGTGTATGAGAGATTTTTGGGGCTTTGTTTTGGTGAAAGAGGAGGCAGTGTGAAGGGGGCAGGGCAAGGAAGGGCGGAGCATTTCCGTTTAAGGGCGAAATGCAAATTAGCGCAACTTCTCACGTCGCCCAGTGAGTGTTGTATTCAGTGAAACATGAGTCTTTCCGGATGTTCTGTGATCCAGGTGAGAAATTGCGCTGTTGGATAGACAGGGAACCTCAGGCAGGTGAGTTTTCGATTTTCGAAAACGCAGTTAGTATGAGTGTAAAAGGTATGGGCTGTTATTGGGTTTGAGCGAGTGGGAGTATTAAGCATACTTACCTGGCAGGGGAAGATACCATGATCACCAAGGTGGTTCTCCCAGGACGAGGCTATCCCATTGCACTTCGGGTGTGCTGACGCCTGCGATGTCCCCAAATGCGGGATACTCGACTGCAAAATTTGTGGTAGTGGGGGACTGCGTTCGCGCTCTCCCCTGGTTTACAAACTAAAAGCAGATCATTCAACAGAGGGCGCTCACTCTCTGCTTC
>NW_025192575.1:2648-3730 GCF_004010195.1 Chiloscyllium plagiosum
GGTCCGAAACCTGCTGATCTTCCAGCTGAAGGAGTTGACCCCGACTGAGTGTTGCAGACTGGCACATTCCAAGGTCCAGGACTACGTGTTGAGGGACGCGCTGAAACTTGGGGCAGCTGCCGCTAGGCGCGGTGGGGAAAGAGCACTGTTTAAAGTCTGCCTGCCTAAATGCAGTCATTCGGGCTCTGCTGGTGCCTCAGCTAATTATATGGGCAAATGATCAAAAAATGTATAGGCCTGTATAAAAATGATAAATTCTGATCTCCGTATGTACATGTTTACATATGTATGGCATGACCAACAGTACAGACCATCAAATTATTTTATGAATAAAGTATATTTTTGAAATAAAAAAAAAGTTCTCCCAGGCTATCCCATTGCACTTCGGGTGTGCTGACGCCTGCGATGTCCCCAAATGCGGGATACTCGACTGCAAAATTTGTGGTAGTGGGGGACTGCGTTCGCGCTCTCCCCTGATTTACAAGCAAAAAACAGATTGTCCAATAGGTGCCGCTCACTTGTACTTCGTGCGGCTTCGTATGTACCGGGTCTATGTTCAATTCAGTTTCACTCAAATCTACACATAATGAATGTCGCACGTTTTATTTCATCCTGCAATAAACCGCAATGTTCAATGCTTTTCACAACAGGACCAACCCATTCAAACAAACAAATATCCCCCCACATTTGCTACATTTCCCTCTATTTACTGCCTGCCTATACCATCCAGTATTGCTCAAAATGCCTCTTTCAACAATTTATTCCACAGATTATATTCAGCTCTGTCCACTGATTCTTCACCACCTGCTCCAGGTAAAAGGACACGGTGGATGCTGTCATCTAATCATACAACTTTACAGTATGGAGGCAGGCTGTTCGGCCCAAATTTTTTTTTTATTTCAAAAATATACTTTATTCATATATATTTAATCTATACAATTGGACATGTCATCATTCTGTAAACATTCCATTTCTTTGTGTCGAAACAGGGTGATCATTCATATTCACAGGTTGGTGCGATTACATTGAGCTGAGGCGCCAGTGGAGCCCAAATGACTGCGTGGGCCCCTGTTCTTCATTAG
>NW_025192576.1:0-3730 GCF_004010195.1 Chiloscyllium plagiosum
TACTCTTTGATTTCTTCTCCTGTTTCAACTGGTAACTTTATGACCTTGTTATCTCTCCGTTAATGTTTTCCAATTCTTTCATGATTCACATAGCAGTGATGATCATTGTATTTTATTTTGAACATGAGATAATCCATCCACAAGGATATTGAATTGTTATGCTCTATTAGAATGATGACTCAGTTATTGATTTTCACTGCCCATTTCCAACAGCCGACCTTGTCCCAACAATAGTCTTCACTCCTGACCGAGAAGTCGGTGTTTTGGGCAGGAAACTCCATGAAAGGCTTATGCCTGAAACGTTGACTCTCCTACTCCTTGGATATACTGCCTGACCTGCTGTGCTTTTCCAGCGCCACACTTCTTGTCTCTGATCTGCAGTCCTCACCTTCTCCTTTTCCCTCGGATGTCTGGTCGGGTCTGAAGTAAGCTGAGAGGTACAGATGCACTTGCAAGGAGTTTTGTGGTCCTGGAACATGCAGAAGGAGGAGTGAAAAGGCTGTTGTATGGAGACTTGCAGGGGTTGTTGGGTTTAATTGAGATGTGGGCGAGGGTATCCCAGTTGGAATGCTGAGATTTGGAAGTGACGTGACAAATTCTTGAATTCTGTGTCCTCTCAAATGGAGAGTTCCTAAATCATCCAACAAGTGTGTCTTGGACATGTCAACAGAATGGAAGCATGTGACGTGTGAATTTACTTCCTGCATGGTGAGATTCCTACAGCCAGGCAGCTAGTGATGGACCAAAGGGTCTGCTTCAGGAATGCTGAAGAATGGTATGACAGCCCTGAACATCGACTATACATGGAGAGAGTCCCTATTGGCTGAGAGAAATGAATGGGAAGATTTCAATTGGTTTGACATGAGCTATCAGGGTGACCAGACATCACCTTAGACCCTAAAACTAAAGGCATAAAATGACACTATATGAGTGTTAGTGAGACATTGGTGATAAAAGCTGTCTGTTATGAATTAGTATCTTCGTCAAGCAGCAAAGTTACATTGCATGGAGGCACGCAATCTGAAATACATCAGAGCACCTTCCAGCAACTGGAGCATGCTGGTGGCCTCTGACAAAGAAAGTAGTTTCAAGGAAATATGATGTGCTTCAAAATGCCACAGACACAGAAATGTACATCCGCGCGCGCGTGACACACACTCATACTCACATTCACACTCACACACACACGCACACACCCCTACACAGAGACAGATACATAGCCATGGATATGCACAAACATACACACACAAATACAGACACACAAATACAGACACAAACAAGCACTGACAGAACAAAATGACATCCTGTGTTAAGAATGAACAAAGCTGCACCTCAACCATCACACCTTGACTCTTGGGAGGAGCTGTGTCATTGAAATTTGAGAGGTTACGTCTCCACATTATTTTTCGGGTTGGGTGATGAGTGATATTTTGAGGTAAACGGGAAAACACTAATAATGTCCACGGTTTTCTCAGGGCAATAACCTCTTAAACATTGAAGATAGGAGCAGGAGAAGGCCACTCAGCCCTTTGCGCCTGCTCTGCCATTCATCATGATCATGGCTCATCATCCAGCTCAATAGCCTCGTCCTGTTTACTCCCTATTACCTTTGGCACTATTTGCTCTAAATGCTACATGTAGCCGTGTCTTCAATACATTCAATGCTTTGGCATTAACAAGTTCCTGTGGTAATGAATTCCACAGGCTCATCACTCTTTAGGTGGAGAAATGTCTCCTCATCTCCATCCGACATGATCCACCCCGAATCCTCAGTCTGTGTCCCCTGATTCTGGAAACACCCACCATCAGGAGTATCCTCCCTGTATCTACCCTGTCTCGCCCTGTTAGAATGAGATCCCCTCCCATTCGTTTAAACTCCAGCAAAACAATCCTAAGCTCGACAACCTGTCCTCATATGTTCGTTCCACCATCCACGGAATCAGTCAGGTAAACCTTCGCTCTACTCCCTCCAGAGCAAGAGCATCCTTCCTCAGAAAAGGAGACGAAAACTGCACACAGTGTTTGAGGTGTGGCCTCACCAAGGCCCTGTACAACTATAACAACGCATCACTGCTCCTGTACTCGAAACATCTCTCAATGAAGGTCAATATAGCATTTACCTTCTTTACTGCCTGCTGCACCTGCATGCATACCTTCAGCGACTGGTGCACAAGGACATCTGGGCCCTGCAGCACACTCCCCTCTCCCAATTTGCAGCCAGTCAGGTAGTGATCCACCACCTTCCTTTTGTTTCCAAAGTGAATAACCTGACATTTATCTAAAATAAACTGTATCTGCCATTGATTGGCCCACTCACCCAATCTGTCCAGTCCATGCCGTAGGGTCTCTGCATCCTCGTCACAGTTCACCCTCCCACCCAACTTGGTATCATCTGTAAACCTTGAGATGTTACATTTTATTCCTTCATCCAAATCATTAATATATATTGTTAATAGCTGGAGTCCCTGTGGCACCCCACTAGTTACTGTCTGCCTGTTTGACACAGGCCCCTTCAGCCCTCCTCTGTTCCTTCTCTGCCAACCAGTTTTCTATTTATCTCAGTACACTTAACCCAATCCCATGTGCTTTAATCCTGTACAGTGACCTCTTAAATGGGGCATAGTCGAACGCTTTCTTCAAGTGCAAATATACCATATTGACCAGTTCACCTTTGTCAACTCTGATAGTTACATCTTCACAAAGTTCCAATAGATTTGTCAAGCATGATTTCCCCTCCATAACTCCATGCTGACTCTGTTTGATTTTGCCACGGCTTTCTCAATGCTCTGCCATAAAAGATAAAGGATTTGAGAATTTTCCCCACTACTGATCCGAAGCTTACTGGTATAGAATTCCCTTTCTCTGTATCTCTATTTCTGAGTGTTGGAGTGGCAGTAGCTGTCCTCCAATCTGCAGGGACTGTACCAAAATCTAAAGAATCCTGACAACCAAAGCATCCACTATTTCTAGAACCACTTCCTTAAGTGCTCTGGGATGCAGATTTATCAGGCCCTGAGGATTTATCAGGTTCAATCCCCTCAATTTCCCAGCACCATTTCTCTACTAATATTGACCTCCCTCAGTTCTTCCCTCTCACTAAATCTTGCATTCTCCAGGATTTCTGGTACTTGGTTTGTATCTTCGAGTCAGAGAGTCCTAAAGCAAAGAAACATGTCGTTTGGCCCAAAGTGGTCCATACTGACCAAATTGTCCACCCATGCTAACCCCATTTTCCTGCATTTGGTCCATATCCTTCTAACTCTTTCCTATCCATGTATTTGTCAAAATGCCTGGAAATGTTGTTAACGTACCCACCTCAACCACTTCTGCTGGCAGCTCATTGCATACACGTGCCAGCCTCTGTGTAAACAAATTGCCCCTCAGGTTCCCTTTTGTACTTTTCCCCACTAACCTTAAACTAATGCCATCTAATCCTCGATTCCCCAACCCTGGCAAAAAAGACTGAGTGTATGCCTCTCATAATTTTGTACAATTCTGTAAGGTCCCCTCTCAGTCTCCTAGACTGCCAAGAAAAGAAGTTCTCGCTTGTTCAGCCTCTCCTTATAACTCAGACCATTGAGTGCGAGCAACATCCTTATAAATTTCTTCTGCACTCTTTCCAGTTTAATAACATCCTTCCTCGAGCCAGGTGACCAATACTGAACACATGCTTCAACGGCAGCCTCACCAACCTCCAGTACAACTGTCCTTTTTTGTGAAGACAGAACTA
>NW_025192577.1:0-1225 GCF_004010195.1 Chiloscyllium plagiosum
CCAATGCCTGTCATTCCTTTCATTGATACTGGTATTAATATCAGTTTACAGGAGCTTGCAATCTGTTAGAACAATCTGTGACCTAACGGATTCCTGGTGATCACAATGATCTCTTCCTGCTATAGATGGGGAGGATGGTACTGGAGTATCAGTGCAGAATTTAGATTCCCTGAAATGTTTGTCTTTGCAGCCCATTGCTGTGTTCTACACGTCATCCTTATTCATCAAGTCGGAAGGTGGAGGGGAGTTAGCCGCAAGTTGTATACATGATTGGTTTGGAGCCAACATAGGCTGGGATTGAGACCAACTGCCCTGAATTGGGCACACAGATCCATTGAATACTCTGCCAGCAAAACCTTTAGATTAAAGTCTTCCTTTGCAATGTGTGGGAAGGAGGGGCTGGTACAGATATGATGGGGCAAATGGACTCCTCTCCAATGAGCCAGTTCTGATCCAGGGGAGAAGCATGCCAATGCGAATGGGAACTTTAATTGTATTATCTTGGTCTGTTCCACATTCCCACTGGTAGTAATGAGTATTTCTGCCATACCTTTCCACCTTCCCTACCTGTCTCCTGCTTGAGGTAAAGGGAAGGTGTTTTCCCACACAGTCACAGTAACTCCACTGATACCAGAATGAAGAAATGGGCACGGCAAATTGACCAAAGCCATCTATCCATCCCATGTCAGCTCAGATAGAAGATGGTGTCAGCAGTGAGGACTGGCCAATTATAAAACCCAACTCCAAACCCAAAGTGCACTCCTGCTGTACTGACCTTTGACCCTGCCAGTCCCAGCCTGGTAAAGTTCAGTCTATAATTTCACACCAACAATATTCGAGAAACTGAGTTCAAACAATTTCTGAACTGATCCTGACCCTGGATAAGGTCAGCAGCTGCAATCTACAAAAGGTCACAGGCATCTCTTTTCTCTGAGAGGAGGTAGGAGCTCCCTGAATTCCCACGGCCGGGACAGGGGTTGGAGCCGTGCTGTGGGCTCCTCGCTGCTATCACCCAGTTAGCCCCCCCGTCTAACTAAACCAGCACTCCGCCCATCTTCTTCCCACCCCCTCCCCTCCCATTAGAAACAATATTGTCTCAATGAGCACATCAGCACGGAGCAATTGGGCTGAATGGCCAGTGTCTGATGTGCACCTGCCAGAAAATATTGCATCACAAACACTCTGGAGAGATTGTTATCCTTCAGCCAATTAACTCAACCTGAAT
>NW_025192577.1:1394-3731 GCF_004010195.1 Chiloscyllium plagiosum
TTCTATTGGGTGACCTGTAAACATACTGCTTCTATTGCTCTAAACTCATTTCCTGAAAATGACGCTCTATTTTCAATGAGGTGCCAACACTGCTATTGAAACATTAGGGGAATAGGATCCTCAGAGTAACAAACCAATATAACTCTGCCAATTGACTTCAGCCTTCTCTTCACACACTGCCCCACACAGTGTCAAAATGAGGAGTTGGAATATATTTTATTTTCAGCAATTGATGACTATAATAGCCACCTCTTTGTCCACCAGCTTTGACATTATACCCGTGTTTAAGTTTTGTTGTTGTAGTGCCATAGTCGCTGCTCTCTCATTAGAGAGAAGCGACTGGTGGTGATTTAACCTGAGGACCACCAGACCGCAGGCAGGGAAGAGGTTGAGAAGGAGAGTTCTTCATGGTAACCTCAAGCCGGTGATGGGAATTGAACCAAGGCTGTTGGTATCATACTGCTCTATAAGCCAACAGAGCAAAACCAATTCCCTTAAGTTTTGTACTTGTCCTAATGACACATCAATCCAAGCTTCCTTGTCTTTTCCATTTCAAACCCGTTCAGAGTTTGCCTTTGAAAAGGAGATCAGAGGTCCATCAGCAATTCCATCATCGATGAGTTGTCGATTCTGAATTGTTCCTGAGTTCCAATATCTCATCCTGTGATGACTGAAACTTGATTGGACATGGCAGCTGATCGATTGATTAACAAGAGTGATTGGTCACCACTGATGATGTCATTGAGCTGCTTCTCAACTCCTGAGGTCGAAGTTCAAATCTGATGGAGGGGAGTATTTATATGTAGTTGGTGTTGGCTCTTGGTGTATGTGGTAAGGGTTGTGTTTTTGTTAGTTTTCCTTTGGAGGAAAGCATTTGCTTTGGTGAAATGGCCTCCCAGGTTTGTCAAAACTATCACCAGGATTGTGAAGCTGCTGTCAACAAACAGATTAACCTGGAGCTCACTGCCTCCTATCTCTATCAGTCTTTGGTGAGTGTTGCTTCTGGGATTCAAGTGATATTTATTAAGAAACATTTTACTTTTTGTTTGAAGTGGGAATAAACTAAGGGATTGTGTTGTAATGTTAATGGTCAGATAGTGGACTGAATGTATCTCTCTCTCTTTTATTTTTGTCCTATAATACTTCTGAAGCTTGTTCTTGTGTCCAAACTTGACGCAGCCTGTTACTGTTTCTGGTAGTACTCACCACTTGCTAAATTAAGCTAACTATATGGTAATATTATAAGTAGTGGGATAGGATGTGGGTGTGTAAATAGGTCATTGAAAGTAATGGATGGAACACACTGTCCAGATGTCTCTAAAATACATGCTCTGGGTGTGACTGCCATAAGCACCAATGTCCCAGGACTATCACCAGAGTATCTCCCTGTGTTGGCTTGGGGTGGTGGCTGTGGTTAGCACTGCTGCCTCAGTGTCAGGGATTTGGGTTTGATTCTTGCTTTGTGTGCAGTTTACATTCTCTCTGCATTTCCTCAATTCTCTCTTTTAGTATTAGAATTAGAATCCCTACTGTGTGGGGGGGGAAGTCTTTGGCCCAACAGGTCCACACTGACCTTCTTCTGAAGAGTATCCCACCCAAACCCATTCTCCTATGTTCTGTGCACAAGTCAGAGGTAAACAGATGTCCCTGAACACTGGGCAATTTAGCATAGCCAATCCATCTGATCTCCACACCTCTGGATTGTGGGAGGAACCTGGAGCAAACCCATGCAGATGGGAGGAGAATGTGCCAACTCTCCAGTTTCAAGAGGCTGGAATTGAACCTGGGTCCCTGGTGCTGTGAGGCTGCAGTGCTAACCACTGAGCCACCAGGTGAAAATGTAGATCCTTAAGGGATTGGGTTTGGGTGGGATACTCTTCAGAAGGTAAATGTGGACTTGGGCCAAATGGCCTGTTTCAACACGAGGGATTCTGTAGTAGGACTTTATGGTTGAATGGGAATTGGGCTCCATGTTGAAGGAATGGGGACACCTACTGGACAGATTAAATGAAGGCACCAGCTATCATTAGTTCCCCAGTTGGGTTACAGCTTCTTATCGCCTGCTGTTACATCTCTTTATCAAGATGTTATCCACTTTTAATGAAGCATTTATGTTGCCTGGTCAATACTTTTTTAAAACTAATCTTTTAAAAATTGTTGTTGAAGGAATTTTGTATTTCCCTCCCTTGCTGTCAGGACATTCAGATTTGTTAACATTGTCTTATTCCTTTAGAAATGTCCTTAGTTCCAACATTCTCAGGATCTATGAAGTTCCCAGTTTGTCTTCGTTCCCAATGTGTTGCATATTGACTTTTCTCTTTCTGCCACTATTAGATG
>NW_025192578.1:0-3731 GCF_004010195.1 Chiloscyllium plagiosum
CTGCTGTTCTCCATATTGTACACAGGGACTGCTTTTTTCTCTTATACACGGGCACTGTTGTGCTTTATTATAGACACAAAGAATGCTGTTCGCATATTATACCCAGGTAAGGCTATTCTCAATATTACACATAGGGACTCCTGCTCTCTATAATATACTCAGGGACACATGTTCTCTATATTATACACAGTGACTGCTGTTCTCTATACTATATGCAGGAACTGTTAATCTCTTTCTGAAATACAGGGATTGTTGTTTTCTATATTATATACAGGGATTGCTGTTCTCTTTATTAAACACAGGGACTGCTGTTCTCTGTATTACATGTTGGGACTGCTGTTCTTTACAATGAACGTAGGACTGCTGTTCTCTACATTTTAAACTCCTGTTTATTAAACACAGGGACTGCTGTTCCCTACAATGTACACAGGACTGCTGGTCTCTACATTTTACACAGGGACGACTGTTCTCTATCAGACACTCAAGGACAGCTATTCTCTATATTCTACACTGGGACTGCTGTTCTCCATATTATATGCAGCGACTGCTGTTCCCTATATTATGCACACCGACTGTTGTTCTCTATATTATACACAGGGACTGTTGTACACTATGTTGTATGCAGGCACTGCTGTTCACTACATTACAGACAGGGACTGCTGTTCTCTACATTGCACACAGTCGCTGCTGTTTTCTACATTGTACACAGGCATTGCTGTTTTCTACATTTTCCATAGGGACTTTTGTCCTGTATAACAGACACAGAGACTGCTGTTCTCCACATTAAACATAGGGACTGCTGTTCTCTGTATCATACACATGGACTGCTGTTCTCTTTATAAAACACAGAGACTGCTCTTTTCTATATTATACTCAGGGGCTGCTGTTCCCTACCACGTACAGAGGCACTGCTGTTCTCTGCATTTGTCCACAGGACTGTTCTCTATATTATACACAGGGAGTGTTGTTCTCTGTTATACACAGGGACTGCTCATCTCAGTATTGTATAGAGGGACTGCTGTGCTCTTTATTGTACTCAGGGACAGTTTTTCTCCATAGTATTCACAGGTTCTGCTGTTCTTTATCATATACCTAGAGACTGCTGTTGTCCATAATACACACAGGGACAGTGGTTCTCTATTTTGTACACAGGGACTGCCATTCTCTATAATAGACACATGGACTGCCAACTCGATGTTATACAAAGGGACTGCTGTTCTCTACAATGTACACAGGCTCTGCTGTTCTCAACATTGTATACAGGGATTTGCATTCAGTACACTGTACGTAGGTTCTGCTGTTCTCAACAGTGTATGCAGGACTGAGAACTGATGTTCTCTGTTTTATACACCGGGACTGCTATTCTCTATATTATGCACAGGCACTGCTGTTCCTTAAAATAGGCACAGGAACTGCTGTTCTCTATATTATACACAGGGACTACTGTTCTCATTATTAAATGCAGGGACTGCTGTTCTCAACATTGTACACAGAGACTGTGTTTCTCTATATTATACACAGGGACTGCTGTTTTCTGTATTATACCGAGGGACTGCTGTTCTCTGTATTATACACAGGGACTGCTGTTCGTTATATTATGCACAGGCAATGCTGTTCTCTGAAATTGACACAGGGACTGCTGTTCTCATGATTAAATACAGGGAACTGCTGTTCTTGACATTGTACACGGAGATTGCTTTTCTCTATATCATACACAGTGACTGCTGTTCTCATTTTTATACAGAGGGACTGCTGTTCTCTATGTTAAACATATGAACTGCTGTTCCCTATGTTACACACAGTGACTCATGTTCTCTATATTGTACGCAGACACTGGTGTTCTCTATATTATACATAGGGATGGCTGTTCTCTTTAGTAAAGACAGGAATTCATATTCTTTATATTAGACACAGCATCTGCTGTTCTCAATATTATACACATGGACTGTTTTTTTTTTAGATTACTTACAGTATGGAAACAGGCCCTTCGGCCCAACAATTCCACACTGACCTCTGAAGAACAACCCATTCCTCTACATTTAACCCTTCACCTAACACTACGGGCAATTCAGCATGTCCAATTCACCTAAACTGCACATTTTTTGGGCTGTAGGAGGAAACCGGATCACCCACAGGAAACCCACGCAGACACGGGGAGAATGTGCAAACTCCACACAGACAGTTGCCTGAGGCGGGAATTGAACCCGGGTCTCTGGCACTGTGAGGCAGCGGAGCTAACCACTGTGCCGCCCACAAATGTTCTCAACATTGTACACAGAGAGTGCTTTTCTCTATATTATACACAGTTACTGCTGTTCTCCAGATTATACATATGGACTGCTGGTCTCTATATAAGACGCAGGGACTGCTGTTTTTTTGTATTGTGCTCAGGCACTGCTGTTCTCGAAAATGGACACAGGGACTGCTGTCCACTATATTGTGCACACGGATAGCTGTTTTCTATAATGATACACAATGACTATCTTCTCTACATTTTACACAGGGACTGGTGTTCTCTATGCTCATGAAACACAGGGATTCATGTTCTTTATTTTAGACACAGCATCTTCTGTTCTCTATATAATACACAGGTACTGTTGTTCTTTATATTATGCACAGGCACTGCAGTTCTCTGAAATAGACATGGAGACTGTTGATCTCATCATTGAACATAGCGATGGCTGTCCTCGACATTGTACACAGAGACTGTTTTTCTCTATATACACAGGGTCTGTTGTTTTCTGTATTATACAGAGGGACTGCTGTTCTCTATACTTATACACAGTGACTCATATTCTCTATATTGTTCACAGGGACTGCTGTTATCTGTATTATACACAGACACTGATGTTCGATATATTATACACAGGGATGGCTGTTTTCTTCATTAAACACGGGGAGTCGCGTTCTTTATATTAGGCACAGATTCTGCTGTTTTCTATATTATACACAGGGTCTGCTGTTCTTGACATTGTATACAGAGAGTGCTTTTCTCTAGATTACACATATGGACTGCTGTCCTCTCTATTAGACACAGGAACTGCTGTTCTCTTAATTATACACAGGCAGTGCTGTTCTCTAAATTAATCACAGAAACTGCTGTTCTCCATATTATACACAGGACTGCTGTTCTCTTTATTATACACAGGGACTGCTGTTCTCTGTATTATACACAGGGACTGCTGTTCTCTATATTATACATATGAACTGCTGTTGTCCATAAAGCACACAGGGACTGCTCTTCTTTACATAATGCACAGGCACTGCTGTTCTCTAAAATAGTCAGAGGGACTGCTTTTCTCTATATTATACACAGGGCCTGCTGTTGTCTAAAATAGACACAGTGACTGCTATTCTTTATATTATACACAGATGTAATATATTATATTATACACAGCGACTTGTATTCTTTATATTGTCCACAGGGACTGCTGTTCTCTATATTATACACAGGGACTGCTATTCTCCATATTGTACACAGAGACTCTATTCTTTGTATTAACCCTTAAACAATAAGTATACCACTTTGGATACTGTTGGGGTAGCAGGGGTAAGCTGCAGTGACCGGGTCTGTGGCGCGAGGTCTGGCTCTGAGACTCAGAAGGGAAAGGGGGAGAGGAGGAGAGCGCTAGTTATAGGAGATTCTCTAGTTAGAGGGATTGACAGGCGGTTCTGTGGGCATGGACGAGACTCTCGGGTGGTTTGTTGCCTCCCGGGTGCCAGGGTCCGAG
>NW_025192579.1:0-1084 GCF_004010195.1 Chiloscyllium plagiosum
GACCAACCTTGAGAAAACTTGTAAATCCCCCCCCATAAAACATCGATCCATTGCTTTAAAATTCCAGCCTGTTGCTGTCAGATTCTGAACTTTCGCTCCATTTCTGCGCAGGTTGACGATTCCTTATCGTGTCGCATGTGATGCTCACGCTGTAACTTTCGGAACACACAGTGATAGGCATCTCTTATTAATTGAAGACGGAATCCCGCTAATAAGAGAATTAGAGTCCAAGGAGACTGACATTACTTATCCTCACTTTACGAACTTTTTCAGTTGACCCTTTTCATCCAGAACCTCTATTTTGACAATGCTGCTCCTTTAACAAGGAAATGATGTCCTTGGCTTTTTTTCACAGAGGTCTTAAAGGCTGAGGTTCCGATACTCACCTTCTACTCTCTCTTTCTCTCTCCCTTTCTTCTCTCTCTTTGCTCAGGTAAGAACCTTCTTGCTCTCTCTTTCTCCCTGTCTCTTTCATTTTTCTCTCTCTATCTACTCTCTACCTTTCTCTTTGTTCTCACTCTTTCTCCTCTCTTCTTTTGTTTATTGTCAGACTCAATCTTCTTCAACGGTATTTTTTTTATAACTTTACTGCACTTTTCTGGGTCTCTGACACACATAAGTTTGAATAACTCCATTACATTTTCTGCTTTGCTCTTCTGCTTGGTTAAAACCAAATCTAACTTAAACATAGAAAATGCAGCGCAGTACAGGCCCTTTGGCCCTCGATGTTGCGCCGATCTAAGCCCGCATAACCTGCTGCACTAGCCCACTATCCTCCATATGCCTATCCGATGCCCGTTTAAATGCCTATAAAAAGGGAAAGTCCACCACTGCTACTGGCAGGACATTCCATGAACTCACGACTCGCTGAATAAAGAATCTACCCCTAACATCTGTCCTATCCCGACCACCCCTTAATTTAAAGCCATGCCCCCTCGTAATAGCTGACTCCATACGTGGAAAAAGGTTCTCATGGTCAACCCTATCTAAACCCCTAATCATCTTGTACACCTCTATCAAGTCACCCCTAAACCTTCTTTTCTCCAATGAAAACAACCCCAAGTGCCTCAGCCTTTCCTCACAC
>NW_025192579.1:1538-3731 GCF_004010195.1 Chiloscyllium plagiosum
TTTCGTATCATCCGTAAACTTGCTCACCCAACCTTCTAGCCCCTCCTCTAGGTCATTTATAAAAATGACAAACAGCAATGGTCCCAAAACAGATCCTTGCGGAACACCGCTAGTAACGGCACTCCAAGATGAACCTTTACCATCAACTACTACCCTCTGTCTTCTTCCAGCCAGCCAATTCCTAATCCAAACCTCCAACTCACCCTCAATGCCATACCACCGTATTTTTTGCAGTAGCCTACCATGGGTAACCTTATCAAACGCCTTACAAAAAACTATATACACCACATCTACCGCTTTACCCTCGTCCACCTCCTTAGTCACTTTCTCAAAGATTTCAATAAGGTTTGTGAGGCACGACCTGCCCTTCACAAACCATGCTGACTATCCTTGATCACATTATTCCTATCCGGATGTTCATAAATCCTATCCCGAAACAATACTCTCTAAGACCTTGCCCACAACAGATTTGAGAACTACCTAATCTAAAAGGTTGGCCTTTTTCTTTCCTTCTAAACAGTTAGAACATTTGACAAAAATGTTTAAATCCCAGATAGTCTACGACAATTTAGAAGCTAGTCCTCTTGCTTTTAATTCACTCAATCACAACTCACCGAATTTAAACAACTCGTCTCACTACGTTTTACTGTAAGATGAGGGGTGATCTTATAGAGGTTTACAAAATCATGAGAGACATGGATATGCGAAATAGACAAGGTCTGTTCCCTGACATGTGGAATCCACAATTTAAGGGCATAGGTTTCGGGTGAGAGGGGAAAGATATAAAAGAGACCACACAGAGCGTGAGGCGTTTATGCAATCAGCTGCCAGACTAAATGGTAAAGGCGAGCAGAATTCCAAAATTTAAATGGCGTCAGGATGGGTATATGAATAGGAAGGGTTTGGAGTGATATATGCCAGGTGCTGACAGGTGGGACGAGATTGGGTTGTGATACCTGGTCGGCGTGGACGAGTTGGAATGAAGCGTCTGTTTCCATGCTGTACATGTCTATAACCCTGTGATCCAGGACACTAACCTGCAAGGTTTTAAGTCTATTTGGCTTTTCTCTTACCCTAAATCCATTCAAAACTATCCAAATCTCAGACTGGACCTGTCAAAATCTGTTTAGACCACGAATCCGAGACTCAAACTGTTCAAATCCAGACGACGATCCCCAAAATTGTTATGACCCGGTGAAATATCCTCAGCTAATTTAGATCAACAACAGAGGAACGATTCAACCCGTAATGCAACCTGTTCAAACTTAAGAGACAAAGATTTATACCAAAAGTCACTATTTTACTAAAAATGAACAAGTTTATTATATAAGTTAAACAGGGAGAATTAACTAACAACTTCATTCTGGCCTTCCTGGATGGCATGGTGGCACTGAGGCAACAGTACGCCTCCACCTTCATAACACAAGTCTGAAGTGATTTTTGACCTCCTGTAGGTCTGTCTCACATCTGACGCATTTTGTAAATGCATTGAGGTTATTTCAAAACTCTTTCAGTTTCCTGTGTGGCATTTTAGTTAAGTTCCATTAATTGCAGTTTCCTATGACATTTTAATTGAGTTCCATCTAACTGTCTCACATCTGACGCATTTTGTAAATGCATTGAGGTTATTTCAAAACTCTTTCAGTTTCCTGTGGCATTTTAGTTAAGTTCCATTAATTGCAATTTCCTATGACATTTTAATTGAATTCCATCTAACATCAAATAAAAGCAAGCAATTCTGCGAGCTAGAAATTCGACACACATGCAGGGAGTGTTTGGGAAAATTAGCAACCGTGACTGCATCCAAACTTTAGAACTTGCATTTACAGTGATCCTGAAACCTTCAAAATTTCGACAGCCCTAATACAGGTTGAAAATATTACTGAAACTACAGCTTCAGAATCTCATTCTGAAGCAAATTCAGTTTACTCAGTCTAAAATCCAACATTTGTTCAATAACATGGAAAATTAATGTGCTGTGTTCTATCACAGTATTCCGTCGACAGAAAAAAACATGCTAAATCTGAACTGACTGATCACTGCACAATATATCTTCTATCAGCCATGAAGGAAAATGATGATAAATTTTATTTTAATTGCAACAAGTCATATTGAGTGAATATGATGGATTGTACCATATTATGCGAGCAAGGTATTCTGATAATTTTATTGCAGTATTTCTAATACATTCAT
>NW_025192580.1:0-3732 GCF_004010195.1 Chiloscyllium plagiosum
TATACGCAACGACGGCTGTTCTTTATAATAGACACAGGGACAGCTGTTGTCTATATTATACACAGGGACTGCTGTTCTCTGTATTATACACACGGACTGCTGTTATCTATATCATACACAACGACAGCGTTCACTCCTGGTCTCAGGCCGTTTTTAATTTTGCTCCCAAGGAATTCTCCCTGGCAGGCCTTCCCGGGACGCTGCTGTTCTCTACATTATACACACGGACTGCTGTTGTTTATATGATAAGCAGTAATGCTGTTCTCTATAATGTACACATTGGCTGCACTTCTCTGTACTACACACAGGGACTCATGTTCGCTATATTATTCGCAACGACTGCTGTTCTCTATAATGCATGCAGGGACAGCTGTTCTCTGTATTATACGCAGGTACTGCTGTTCTCTGTATTATACACACGGACTGCTGTTCTCTGTATTATATACAGGTACTGCTGTTCTCTATATTATACACAGGGACTGCTATTCCCTATATTTTATACATTGGCTGTTTTTCTTTGTATTATACACAGTGACTGTTGTTCCCTATATTTGATACAGGGACAGCTATTCCTTGTATGAGAGACAGGGACTCATGTTCTCTATATTATACACAGGGACTGCTCTTCTCTGTGTTATACACAGGGACTGCTGTTCTCTATCTTCTACACTGTGGCTGCTGTTCTCTGTACAACACACAGGGACGCATGTTCTCTGTATTATACGCAGCGACTGCTGTTCCCTATAATGTAAGCAGGGACTGCTGTTTTCTGTATTAGTTACAGGCACTGCTTTTCTCTATATTAAACACAGGGATTGCGGCTCTCTATGTTGTACACATGGACAGCTGTTCTCTGTATTATACACAGAGTCATATGTTCTCTATATTACACACAGCATCTGCCGTTCTCTGTTCCATAGACAGGAATATTATAGTCACATGGACAGCAGTTCTCTGTATTATTCACAAGGACAGCTGTTCACTGTGTATAATATAGCTGTTGGCTATATTATACACAGAGACTGCTATTCTCTATATTATACACAGGGAATGCTATTCTCTATATTATACACAGAGACTGCTATTCTCTACATTATGCACAGAGACTACAATTCTCGATATAAGACACAGGGACTGTTGTTCTCTTCATTAAAGACAAGGACTGCTATTCTCTATATTATACACAGGGATTGCTATTCTCTATATTGTACACAGAGACTGTTATTCTCTATATAATACACAGGGACTGCTATTCTCTATATTATACACAGGGACTGCAATTCTCTATATTATACACAGGGACAGCTGTTGGCTATATGATACACAGGGACAGCTGTTGTCTATAATACGCAGCGACTCTAATGTACGCAGGTACTGTTGTTTTCTATAATAGACACATGAGCTGCTGTACTCTTTATAAAACACAGGGATTGCTGTTCTTTATATTATACCCAGGGACAGCTGCTCTCTGTATTGTGCACAGGGGCTGCTGTTCTCTCTGTTGTACGCCTGGACTGCTGTACCCTTTATTATACACAGGGGCTGCAGTTCTCTATATTATACACATGAACATTTGTTCTCTGTATTATACACAGGGTCTCACGTTCTCTATATTAAACACAGCCTCTGCCATTCTCTGTTTCATAGACAGGTACTGCTTTACCTGGATTATACATAGGGACTGCAGTTCTCTACATTATACACAGGGACTGTTGTTCTCTTCATTAAAGACAAGGACTGCTATTCTCTATCAGCCTCTGCCATTCTCTGTTTCATAGACAGGTACTGCTTTATCTGGATTATACATAGGGACTGCAGTTCTCTACATTATTCACAGGGACTGTTCTCTTCATTAAAGACAAGGACTGCTATTCTCTATGTTATACAGAGGGACTGCTATTCTCTATATTATACACAGAGACTGTTATTCTCTATATAATACACAGGGACTGCTATTCTCTATTATACACAGGGGCTGCTATTCTCTATATTATACACAGAGACTGCTATTCTCTATATAAGACACAGAGACTGCTATTCTCTATATTATACACGGGGACTGCTATTCTCCATATTATACTCAGGGACTGCTATTTTCTATATTATACAGAGAGACTGCTATTCTCTATATTATACACAGAGACTGTTATTCTCTATATTATACACGGGGACTTCTATTCTCCATATAAGACACAGGGACTGCTATTCTCTATATTATACATAGAGACTGCTATTCTCTGTATTATACACAGGGACTGCTATTCTCTATATTAAACACAGAGACTGCTATTCTCTATATTATACACAGGGACTGCTATTCTCTATATTAGACACAGGGACGAATATTCTCTATATTATACACAGAGACTGCTATTCTCTATATTATACACAGGGACTGCTATTCTCTATATTATACTCAGAGACTACTATTTTATATATTAGACACATCGACTGCTGTTCTCTATATTATACACAGAGACTGTTATTCTCAGGATTATACACAGGGACTGCTATTCTCTCTATTATACACAGAGACGGCTATTCTCTATATTATACACAGGGACTACTATTTTCTATATTATACACAGAGAATGATATTCTCTATATTAGACACAGGGACGGCTATTCTCTATATTATACACAGGGACTGCTATTCTCTGTATTATACACAGAGACTGCTATTCTCTATATTATACACAATAACTGCTTTTCTCTTAATTATACACAGAGACTGCTATTCTCTATATGATACACAGGGACTGCTATTCTCTATATTATACACAGGGACTGCTATTCTCTATATTATACACAGAGACTGCTATTCTCTATATTATACGCAGAGACTACACTTCTCGATATAAGACACAGAGACTGCTATTCTCTATGTTATACACAGAGACTGTTATTCTCTATATTATACACAGGGACTGCTATTCTCTATATTATACACATGGAGTGCTATTCTCTATGTTGTGCACAGAGACTGTTATTCTCTATATCATTCACAGGGACTTCTATTCTCTATATAAGACATAGGGACTGCTATTCTCGATATTATACATAGAGACGGCTATTCTCTATATTATACACAGGGACTGCTATTCTCTATATTAAACACAGAGACTGCTATTCTCTATATTATACACAGGGACTGCTATTCTCTATATTATACACAGAGACTGCTATTCTCTATATTATACACAGGGACTGCTATTCTCTATATTATACTCAGAGACTGCTATTCTCTATATTATACGCCAGGGACTCCTATTATCTATATTAACACAGGGACTGCTATTCTCTATATCATACATAGAGACTGCAATTCGACTCAGGGGCTGCTATTCTCTGTATTATACACAGAGAATGCCATTCTCTATATTATACACAGAGACTGCTATTCTTTATATTATACACAGGGACTGCTATTCTCTATATTATACGCAGAGACTGCTAATCTCTATATTATATTCAGAGACGGCTATTCTCTATATTATACACAGGGATTACTATTTTCAATATTAGACACATCGACTGCTATTCTCTATATTATACACAGAGACTGCTATTCTCTATATTATACACAGGGACTGCTATTTTCTATATTATACACAGAGAATGATATTCTCTATATTAGACACAGGGACTGCTATTCTCTGTATTATACACAGAGACCGCTATTCTCTATATTAGACACATGGACATCTATTCTCTATATTATACATAGGGACT
>NW_025192581.1:0-3732 GCF_004010195.1 Chiloscyllium plagiosum
ATAATGTACACAGGGACTGCTGTACTCAATACTCTACACAGGGACTGCTGTTCTCTATAATGTACACACGGACTGCTGTTCGCTGTAATGGACACAGGAACTGCGTTTCTCTATAATGTACACAGGCACTGCTGTTCTCTATAATGTAGACAGGGAGTGCTGTTCTCTATAATGTACATAGGCGCTGCTGTTCTCTGTAATATGCACAGGGACTGCTGTTCTCTATAATGTACACAAGGACAGCTGTTCTCTATAATGTACACAGGGACTGCTGTTCTCTCTAATGTGCACAGGGACTGCTGTTCGCTCAAATGTGCACAGATACTGCTGTTCACTGTAATGGACACAGGGAGTGCTGTTCTCTATAACGGGCACAGGGACTGGTGTTGTCTATAATATACAGAGGGACTGCTGTTCTCTATGATGGACACAGGGACTGCTGTTCTTTGTAATGGACACAGGGACTGCTGTTCATTATAATGGATAAAGGGAGAACTGTTCTCTCTAATGTGCACAGGGACTGCTGTTCGCTATAATGGACACAGGAATTGCGTTTCTCTGTAATGTTCACAGGCACTGCTGTTCTCTATGATGTAGACAGGGAGTGCTGTTCTCTATAATGTACACAGGCGCTGCTGTTCTCTGTAATATGCACAGGGACTGCTGTTCTCTATAATGTACACAGGGACTGCTGTTCTCTATAGTGTACACAGGGACTGCTGTTCTCTATAATGGACACAGGGACTGCTGTTCTCGATAATGGACACAGGAACTGCTGTTCTCAATAGTGTACAGATGGACTGCTGTTCTCTGTACTGTACACACGCGCTGCTATTCTCTGGAATGGACACAGGGACTGCTGTTCCCTATTGTGCACACAGTGACTTCAGTTCTCTAAGCTGTACACAGGCACTGCTGTTCTCTATAATGGACACAGGGACTGCTGTTCGCTATAATGCGCACAGGGACTGCTGTTCTCCAAAGTATACGAAGGGACTGCTGTTCTCTATAATGTACACAAGGACTGCTGTTCTCTATAATGTACGCAGGGACTGCAGTTCTCTATAGTACACAGACACGGCTGTTCTCTATAGTGTACACAGGGACGGCTGTTCTCTACACTGTACACAGTCTATGCTGTTCTCTATAGTGTACACAGACACTGCTGTTCTCTATAATGCACACAGACACTGTTGTTCTCTGTGATGGATACAGGCACTGCTGTTCTCTGTAATATACACAGTGACTGCTGTTCTCTGTGGAGTACACAGGGAATGCTGTTCTCTGTAATGTACACAAGTACTGCTGTTCTCTATAATGTACACAAGTACTGCTGTTCTCTGTAATGTACACAAGTACTGCTGTTCTCTATAAGGTACACAGGGACTGCTGTTCCCTATAATGTACACAGGGACTGCTGTCCTCTCCAATGTGCACAGGGACTGCTGTTCTCTGTAATGTACACAGGGACTGCTGTTCATTATAATGGACACAGGGAATGCTGTTCATTATAATGGACACAGGGAATGCTGTTCTCTGTAATGTACACAAGTACTGCTCTTCTCTATAAGGGACACAGGGACTGCTGTTCCCTATAATGTACACAGGGACTGCTGTTCTCTCCAATGTGCACAGGGACTGCTGTTCTCTGTAATGTACACAGGGACTGCTGTTCATTATAATGGACACAGGGAATGCTGTTCATTATAATGGATACAGGGAGAACTGTTGTCTCTAATGTGCAAAGGGACTGCTGTTCTCTACAATGTACACAGGGACTGCTGTTCTCTATAATATAGACAGGCACTGCTGTTCTCTATAATGTAGACAGGCGCTGCCATTCTCTGTAATATGCACAGGGACTGCTGTTCACTATAATGTACACAGGGACTGCTGTTCTCTATAATGGACACAGGGACTGCTGTTCTCTATAATTGACACAGGGACTGCTGTTCTCAATAGTGTACACAGGGACTGCTGTTCTCTGTACTGTACACACGCGCTGCTGTTCCCTATAATGGACACAGGCACTGCTGTTCCCTATAATATACACAGGGACTGCTGTTGTCTATAATGTACACTGGGTCTGCTGTTCTCTATAATGTACACAGGGACTGCTGTTCTCTATAGTGTACACAGGGACTGAAGTTCTCTATAACATAGGCAGGCACTGCTGTTCTCTATCATGTACACAGGCACTGCTGTTCTCTATTGTGCACACAGTGACTTCAGTTCTCTATGCTGTACGCAGGGACAGCTGTTCTCTATAATGTACACTAGGACTGCTGTTCTCTATAATGTACACAGGGATTGCTGTTCTCTGGAATGTACTCAAGGACTGCTGTTCTTTATAGTGTACACAGGGACTGCTGTTCTCTGTACTGTGCACAGGCAGTGCTGTTCACTATAATGTACAGAGGGACTGCTTTACTCAATACTGTACACAGGGACTGCTGTTCTCTATAATGTATACAGGGACTACTGTTCTCTATAATGTACACAGGGACTGCTGTTCTCTATAGTGTACACAGGGCTCAATACTGCACACATGGACTGCTGTTCTCTGTACTGTACACAGGCAGTGCTGTTCACTATAATGTACAGAGGGACTGCTGTACTCAATACTGTCCACAGGGACTGCTGTTCTCTCTAATGTATACAGGGACTACTGTTCTCTATAATGTACACAGGGACTGCTGTTCTCTATAGTGTTCACAGGGATTGCTGTTCTCTATACTGTACACAGGCAGTGCTGTTCACTATAATGTACACAGGGACTGCTGTACTCAATACTGTACACAGGGACTGCTGTTCTCTATAATGTATACAGGGACTGCTGTTCATTATGATGAACACAGGGACTCCTTTTCATTATAATGGATACAGGGAGAACTGTTCTCTCTTATGTGCACAGGGACTTGCTGTTCTCTGTAATGTACACAGGGACTGCTGTTCTTTATAATGGACACAGGGAATGCTGTTCTCTGGATTATACAGAGGTACTGATGTTCTCTATAATGTACACAGGGACTGCCGTCTTCTATAATGGACACAGCGACTTCTGTTCCCTATAATGGACACAGGGACTGCTGTTCTCTATAATGTACACAGAGTCTGCTGTTCTCTTTAATGTGCACAGGGACTGCTGATCTCTATAGTGTACACAGGGACTGACGTTCTCGATAACATACACAGGCACTGCTGTACTCAATACTGTACACAGGGACTGCTGTTCTCTATAATGTGCACAGGGACTGCTGTTCCCTATAATGTACACAGGGACTGCTGTTCTCTATAATGTACACAGGGACTGCTGTTCTCTGTAATGTACACAAGTACTGCTGTTCTCTATAATGTACACAGGGACTGCTGTTTTCTATTGTGCACATGGGACTGCTGTTCTCTATAAGGTACACAGGGACTGCTGTTCCCTATAATGTACACAGGGACTGCTGTCCTCTCCAATGTGCACAGGGACTGCTGTTCTCTGTAATGTACACAGGGACTGTTATCATTATAATGGACACAGGGACTGCTGTTCATTATAATGGATACAGGGAGACCTGTTCTCTCTAATGTGCACAGGGACTGCTGTTCTCTGTAATGTACACAGGGACTGCTGTTCTCTGTAATGTACACACGGACTGCTGTTCATTACAATGGACACAGGGAATGCTGTTCTCTGTAATGAACACAGGTACTGCTGTTCCCTATAATGTACACAGGGACTGC
>NW_025192582.1:0-3732 GCF_004010195.1 Chiloscyllium plagiosum
AGCAAGAAAGGAGGTTGCTAAGCCGCTGGTGAAAATCTTTGCGTCCTCACTCTCCACGGGAGTCATACCGGAGGATTTCTAGGAGGCGAATGTTGTTCCTCTTTTCAAGAAGGGGAATAGGGAAATCCCTGGCAATTACAGACCAGTCAGTCTTCCGTCTGTGGTCAGCAAGGTTTTGGAAAGAATTCTGAGGGATAGAATTTATGACTATTTGGAAAAACATCGCGTGATTAAAGGCAGTCAGCATGGCTTTGTGAGGGGCAGGTCATCCCTCATAAATCTTATTGAGTTCTTTGAGGAAGGGACAGGACAGATCGATGAAGGTCGAGAAGTGGATGTGATGTATAAGGACTTCAGCAAGGCATTCGATAAGGTTCCCCATGGTAGGCTCATCCATAACGTCAGGAGGTATGGGTTTTGGGAGATTTGGCTATTTAGATTCAGAATTGGCTAGCTGACAGAAGGCAGAGAGTGGTTGTAGATGGCAAGTTCTGCCTGGAGGTCAGTCTTGAGTGGGGTCTCACAGGGCTCTGTTCTTGGATCTCTGCTCTTTGTAGTTTTTATAAATGACTTGGATGAGGAGATTGAGGGGTGGGTTAGTAAATTTGCAGATGGCACATAGGTTGGAGGTGCTGTTGATAGTATCAAGGGCGATTGCAGGCTGGAGCACAACATAGACAGGATGCAGAGCTGGACTGAAAAATGGCAGATGGAATTAAACCTGGATAAATGCGAAATGATGCAATTTGAAAGGTTGAACTAGAATGCTGAATACAGGATTAAAGACCTGATCTTGGCAGTGTGGAGGAACAGAGGGATCTTGGTGTTCAAGTACATAGTTCCCGCAAATATGCCACCCAAGTGGATAGGGTTGTTAAGAAAGCATATGGTGTTTTGGCTTTCATTAACAGGGGGATCAAGTTTAAGAGCCGAGAGGTTTCGCTGCAGCTCTACAAGCCTCTGGTGAGACCACACTTGGAAGATTGTGTCCGGTTCTGGATGCCCGACTATAGGAAAGATACAGAGGCTTTGGAGAAGTTGCAAAGAATGTTTACCAGGGCTGCCTGGACTGGAGGGCTTGCCTTATGAAGAGAGATTGACGAAGCTCAGACTTTTCTCTCTGGAGAGAAGGAGGAAGAGAGGAGACCTGATCGAGGTATACAAGGTAATGAGAGTAACAGATAGAGTCAATAGCCAGAGACTTTTCCCCAGGGCAGGATTGACTGGCACGAGGAGTCACAGTTTTAAGTTATTAGGAGAAAGGTTAACCGGGTTGTCAGAGGTAGTTTCTTTACGCAGAGAGTTGTGAACGCATGGAATGTTGTTGCGAGCGGCGGTGGTGGAAGCAGAGTCATTGGGGACAATTAAGCGACTACTGGACATGCACATGGATAGCAGTGAATTGAGGAGTGTGTAAGTTAAGTTATTTTATTTTACATTAGGATTTACAGCATCGTGGGGTAAAGGGCCTGTTCTGTACTTTTCTATGTTCTATGTAAACAATAACTATTTACAACTCTGAACCACTTTTCTCTTAAAGATCTGTTTTCTATGTCCATCTCTATAACAATATACTGATCCAATAAACCCCGATTAAAATGTGCAACATATTAAGTTTCAAAGCCAGACAGTGGCTGCCATCTCCGGTGTCGATCTTCCTGTTTGTAGATCTCCCTGGGTCGGCTTTAGACTTCTGCTGCAAGGGTAAAAAATAGTACCTTTGTTCGAGAGTGTTTTGGATGGCAGTCTCTCTCTCTCTCTCTCTCTCTCTCTCTAGCTAACTCCCAAATTGCTGACCTTTGATACCCCAAATATCGGATCATCTCACTGGTTCTAAGTTGTCAAAACGGTAATATTCACATTCCATTGGTTTTTAGTAAACTGGGGCATAATTTAAATTGATTGGTTGAATTCAAATGGTGGTCAAACTACTGAGGTATCTAGTTTACAACCAAATGTTACATATTTTCAAGTCATAGTCGTCACACGACAGTTGCTCTCACTGCCAAACATCCTTCACTCTCCCATAAAGGTACAGTACACATCTTCAACTTCATAACAGCATCTTCAACATTTGGAGAGTTCCACGTTCGGAGCTGTGTCGTGGCCATTCGCCTGCCCTGTGTGAGAGGAAGGATTCACAACTTCATCCAACTTCCGACCCATCAGCAGATTCACACCTGGGAGTGATCTGTTCAACCAGTGCAAGTGGATGTAGTCAGCTCCCACACCAACAAGTCTACAAGTGACTGCAGAGGTTGGAATATTCCATTACTCCTGTTGCTTGTGACATCAAGCATTGAATCAAGTTCGTCCTGACAGTTAGGGCTTGCTTCTGCTGAAGTTACTTCCTCATCACTAGAGTAGAGTTGAAGATTCTTGTCATCGTAGCTGACAGCTTTCTTCAGGGTATAGTGACCCTTTAAAACCAGCTCTCTGTGATCAGTCTGTCAAATTCAGAAATTGGTGTCAGTGCCTGTGGGGCTGGTTTATATCAGACAGGGTTCGATTGGTGTCAGTGTCTGTGGGGCTGGTTTATATCAGACAGGGGGAGATTGGTATCTTGGACTGTGGGGCTGGTTTATATCAGACAGGGGGAGATTGGTGTCAGGCACTGTGGGGTTGGTTTATATCAGACAAGGGGACATTGGTGTCAGTGTATGTGGGGCTGGTTTATATCTGACAGGAGAAGATTGGTGTCTGTGACTGTGGGGCTGTTTTATATCAGACAAGGGGAGATTTGTGTCAGTGACTGTGGGTTTGGTTTATAGCAGACAGGGGGAGATTTGCGTCAGTGACTGTGGGGCTGGTTTAAATCAGACAGGCTGAGATTGGTGTCAGTGACTGTGGGGCTGGTTTATATCAGACTGGGGGATATTGGCGTCAGTGACTGTGGGGCAGGTTTATATCAGACAGGGGGAGATTGGTGTCAGTGACTGTGGGGCAGGTTTATATCAGACAGGTGGTGATTGGTGTCAGTGTCTGAGGGGTTGGTTTATATCAGACAAGGGGAAATTGGTGTCAGTGTTTGTGGGGCTGGTTGATATCAGACAGGGGGAGATTGGCGTCAGTGACTGCGAGGCTGGTTTATATCAGACAGAGGGCGATTGGTGTCAGTGTCTGTGGGGCTGGTTTATATCAGACCGGGGGAGATTGGTGTCAGTGTCCGTGGGGCGGAATTATATCAGAGCTCAAAATGTGTTGCTGGAAAAGCGCAGCAGGTCAGGCAGCATCCAGTCAACAGGAGAATCGTCGTTTCGGGCATAAGGCCTTCTTCAGGAATGAGGAAAGATGGTCCAGCAGGCTAAGACAAAGGGTAGGGAGGAGGGACTTGGGGGAGGGGCGTCGGAAATGCGATAGGTGGAAAGAGGTCAAGGTGAGGGTGATAGGTCACATTGGAGTGGCGGCGGAGAGGTCGGGAAGAAGATTGCAGGCTAGGAAGGCGGTGCTGCGGTCGATGGATTTGACTGAGACAAGGTGGGGGGAGGGGAAATGAGGAAACTGGTGAAATCCAAGTTCATCCCTTGTGGTTGGAGGGTTCCTAGGTGGAAGATGAGGCGCCCTTCCTCCATCCGTCGTTTTGTTGGTTCTGGCGATGGAGGAGTCCAAAGACCTGCATATCCTTGGTGGAGTGGGAGGGGGAGTTGAAATGTTGAGCCTCAGGGTGGTTGGGTTGGTTGGTCCGGGTGTCCCAGAGGGGTTCTCTGAAATGCTCCGCAAGTCGCCGGCCTG
>NW_025192583.1:0-3733 GCF_004010195.1 Chiloscyllium plagiosum
GCTGCTTGGAAGCTGTCAGTCCAGAACAGCATTCATCCTCTCTTAAAGGTACAGTACATGATTTCAACTTCATCACATTATATCCTGATGAATATAGTTAAGTGAAACCTATCCGGATTTCTTTTGCTCTGCGGTTTGCTAATATTTCATTCGCTCCGTCTAGTATGTATCAGGACTTTTGTTGCTCCATTGACAGCACGTCATCCCTCGACCCCATCCGTGGGAATATATCAGTATTTCACCTGCTCCCACACCTGAGTATGGCAGGATTTCAGTTATTTCATGGTGACTGAGACCCTATGACAATTTCAGTGTTTGCAGATGGCACCAAACCTGGAAGAATTGTAATGCCGATGGAAGACAGTGTGGAACGCTTAACAGGACAGTGACAGGTTGGTGTCGTGTTCAGTTGTATCGCAGTTGGAGATCAATGCAGAGCAATATGAGGTGATGCACTTTGGTAGGAAAGACAATGAATGACAATATAAAACAGCCTGTACGGTTATAAAGGGGGTGCAGGAGGAGAGGGTCCTAAGTGTATATGAGCATAGATTGTTGAAGATGCCAGGACAAGTGGGGAGAGCAGTAGCTATCACAGATTAGTTTCAGTATCTGAGCTGTTTACAGGAGGAGGTGTCGAAGGGAGCCTCAGTGCTCCCTTCCTGGGAGGTGGTGGTGATGAGGTGTTGTGAGCCCACCCTCCTGCCCACCGAGACCGGGGGGATTCCATTTGTACCCGCTTGACACAAAAGGGAGATAGCATCAGGGCCACGGCTTCGAAGTTGTGCCGAGGGGAAACGGAGCTGCTAGTGTGTCTAAAGTGAGAATTGCCCTTCACTAAACATTGCACCTTACTCGGTCGGTGGGACGTGGATGCTTCAGAATCTCCACACTAGGCGTCCCAGTCTTCTCCGGCTCCTACCAGGGTCCTCCCCACATGGCGGGGGAGGGGGGTGAGAGGGAATGGATATCGGGCACTCCACCACCCGGGTTGGCCCTTTCTGTCCTATTCCAGGCTGTTTCTCCTGGAATGGGAGAAAGGGAGGGAGTGAGTGAGGGTGGGAGTGGGTGGCCCTGCTGTTAGTGCTAATGCAGGAGGGGATAATAGCAAGTGTTGAGGATTTCAGAGGGAGAATGTCGACAACGTTGTATCGATGGAGTGTTATTGATGTGGGGGGTAAAGTGAACGAGGTGACACAGAGAGAGAGACAGAGACAGAGACAGAGAGAAGGTGCTGCATTCAGCAGTGCCAGTGTTGGAGCATGAGCCTTGTTCGGGGTCGGTGCTGTTACAGATAGACAGTGAGTGTGAGGGAGAGAGAGAATAAGGTGAGCCTTATCCGGACAGAGCGGTGAAGGTTACAGATCAATGCACTGGGGTGGGGAACACAGTCCTACATGCTAGGAGGGTAACTGCTCCTGGTTTACAGATCAATAAACTGTGATGGTGTACACAGTCCTACATGCTGGGAGGGTAACTGTTCGTGGTTGACAGATCAATGCAATGGTGGGGGTACATAGTCCTACATGCTGGCAAGGTAACTGCTCCTGGCTTACAGATCAATTCACTTGGGTGGCGTACACAGTCCAACATGCTGGGAGTTTATCTGCTCCTGGCTTACAGATCAATGCACTGTGGTGATGTAAACGGTCCTACATGCTGGGAGGGTAACTGCTCCTGGTTTACAGCTTAATGCACTGGGTGATGTAAACAGTGCTGCATTCTGAGAGGGTAACTGCTCCTGATTTGCAGATCAATGCACCGGGGTGGGGTACACAGCCCTACATACTGGGAGGGTAATTGCTCCTGGTTTACAGATCAATGCATTGGAATGGTGTACACAGTCCTACATGCTGGGAGAGTTACTGCTACTGGTTTACAGATCAATGCACTGAGATGGTGTACACAGTCCTACATGCTGGGAGGGTAACTGCTTTGGGTTACACATCAATGCACTGGGGTAGGGTACAGAGCTTTACATTCTGGAAGGGTAACTGCTCCTGGTTTACAGATCAATGCACTGGGGAGGTGTACACAGCCCTACATGCTGGGAGGATAACTGCTCCTGGTTTACAGATCAATTCACTGGAGAGGTGTACACAGTCTTACATGCTGGCAGGGTAACTGCTCCTGGATTACAGGTCAATGCACTGGTGTGGTGGACACAGTCCTACATACCGGGAGGGCAACTGCTCCTGGTTTTCCGATCAATGCACTGTGATGGTGTACACAGCCCTACATGCTGAGAGGGTAACTGCTCCTGGTTTCCAAATCAATGCACTGGGGTGGTGTACACTGTCCTTCATGCTGGGAGGGTAACTGTTCCTGGTTGACAGATCAATGCACTGGTGTGTGGTACACAGTCCTACATGCTGGCAGGGTAACTGCTCCTAGTTTACAGATCAATTCACTTGGGTGGCGTACACAGTCCTTCATGCTGGGAGTTTATCTGCTCCTGGCATAGAGAGCAATGAACTTTGGTGGTGTACACAGTCATACATGTTGGGAGGGTAACTGCTTCTGGTTTACAGATTAATTCACGGGTGATCACTGCACAGTTCCTTCTGCTGGTCAGACTGTTTGGTTGAGTTTTATAGATAATGCCCTCCTGTGGTCTGCACTGCTCCCGGTGCTGGACAGATATCTACTCCGGGGTAATAGGTCAGTGCACTACTGTGATATGCACATTGCTCTGCTCTGGACAGATTGCCGGATGTATTGACCAGTGCAATGTATAAATCTGGACAGATTGCTGGGTTGTACTGAGCAGTACACTGGCCTGATCTGCACTGTGTTCCACGGTGAACACATATCTTCTCTGGGTTTATGGTGTCTGGGCTGGTTCTGTGAAGTGGATTGAAAATGTGGCATGTCTAATCATTTCAGCTGATCTGGCAATGCCTTTAGTTCCAATTCCTGTCATTGGACCCTCCGTCTCTCACCCCATCAATGTTACAGTGTACGCAGGCACAGTACTTCATGTTGGTGGAGTGGATAAGGGGGAAAAGTGATGGACAGGTCAAGGAGCTCCCCGGAACGTTCTGTCCCTGACATTCTATAACTGACATTCCCCGGAACGTTCTGTCCCTGACATTGTTTGTGAACGGCCGGACGTCAGTGAATTGAACAAACGATAAGATCCCGAGGGAAGAGATCCCGTTCCAGGGAGAAGGAGACACTGTTCTGAACGCACCTCAGGCAGTTAAAGGGGTGAATACGTTTTCCCTGCATTTACATTTCTTCACGACACAGGATTGACCACAATTTAGACCAAAATACAGAATTCCCAAACTCCGTTTGTCTTCAGGAAACTGGGACAGAATCCTTCAGGAAAGCAACGTTTCCACCCTCCGTATTAGGAACTCAGAAGGAGTGACCCGTGTCTGCTCTCGAGTGATCGAGTGTGTGGGAATGTTCTCGAAATAATCTGTCCTTATGGATGTGTCTCTGTGTGTTTGGGAAGGGAGGGTTTCTTGTGGTTTATGTCACATTTTTGTCAGTAATTCCGACCTTCACATTTTTTATTCCAGCTCCAATTATTTTAATAAATCCCTGAATACAGGGGCACATTTGAAAATATCTCTGGGTCCCCAATCAAACGGGTCCCTTTGCCTCCAGACTGATGGATAATGGGTTTGTTTTCCTTCCTCACAGTTAATGTAGTGACCATCTACGTCCTGCTCTATAAAGATTGCGGATTATCTCCATGTGTCAGACGTTACCTGGGGGCCAT
>NW_025192584.1:0-3733 GCF_004010195.1 Chiloscyllium plagiosum
CTTTTTTTCTTGATAACGAGTATTGCGTCTGATCGTAAGGATGTTTTACTGCAACTGTACAGGCCGATTTGAGACGGCATCTGATGTACTGTGTGTGGTTGTAATTCCACTGAAGTGAAAAACAAATTGCTTTTTAAATATCTCAAAGATGTTTCTCTTTACTTGTTCTTGCAATAAAGGCATTATGTGTGTACGATTCGAAGTTTCGGTCTGAGAATGAGAAATGTGCTAAGTTACCATATAAGATTCTGAGCTGGTGAATACCTGATGGATATTTTATCTTCTATGGGAGAATAAGACCTGGAGCAAATTTAAGAATAAGATGCATTCATTGAAATGCAGATATTGTGAAGATATCACAAGTTGTATTATAAAAGGAAACTGGAACATATAAGCACATATCCAATCTAGTGGTGCTATTTGTTCCGAAATAAATGGTTGGGTATCCAACTGCAATAGCGATCTACCTACATGGAGTAGGGAATGCGACGGAGTAAACAGTTCAGTCACTGTTCAAATTGATCTCATTTCGTCCAGTTTGGGGTAGGATAACGTTATTATGTGATTCAGCACAGGGAGGGAGAAAATGTAACCTTCCTGAGAAGGAACAGCCTGTTGCTCCCTCTCTCTATGCTCCTCTTCCCAGCAATGTGTGTGGGCTGAAAACTTCACAGTCATCTTTACCACTCATGGAGGGTTTCTCCGAGGATTCACTGGAATCGGCACACTACCTGAAGTAAAGGGAATTCAGCTAAATCCACTGTTCCAAGAAGTAATCCCATTGCCAGTAGTATGTAAGAGCAGAATAGCTATATAAACTGAATGATATTTGGAACAATCCCTCATGTTTCCTTTCGTCATGAGTTCGATTAATATTTGGGCTCAGTTCTTCCAAGTTGACGTTCTGCAGAGATTATATTTTTCAGTTTGTCATCAAACCTGTGCATGTGTCAGTATTTTTAGAGAGGGAAACATCGACGTACAGATTTACAATATTCAAACCGTTTGTCATTCATCTTTCCATCGTAGTATGAGCAACTTTGTTTCGGTCATAAACTCGTAAATTTTAGCAGATTAAAGAATCCTGCCTGACTTATTCCTCACCCTCACACACTCTGAGACCTATATTATTGATCATATCGCCAACCCGGTTAGATTATCATTTGCAGCGAGCAGCGGAAGTGTGGGACGAGGAATGGGGAATAATGTCCTGAACTATCGATCAATGAGCCTGCCGTCATTGGTGGCCATGTTGTTGGAGAGTATTGAGAGGGGCAGGATTTACATGTATTTGCAAATGTAACACCTGATGAAGGATAGTCAACATGGCTTTGTGCATGGGAAATCATTTCTAACAAAGTTGATTGCATTTTCTGAAGAGATGATAAAGAAGATTGGTGATGGCAGTGTGGTAGACGCCGTCCATCTGGACTTCAGCAAGGCATTCGACAGGATTCCGTATGGCAGACAAGTTAGTAGGGTTAGGTCATAAATAGAGCTGGAAATGTGTTGCTGGAAAAGCGCAGCAGGTCAGGCAGCATCCAGGGAACAGGAGAATCGACGTTTCGGGCAGGGCAGGACATATACAATTAATGGTGAGGTCCTGGGGAGTATTGTTGAACAAAAAGTGTGCAGGCTCATAGATCCATGAAAATTGTGTCACAGAATGACAGGGTGGTGAAGGTGGTGTTTGATATGCTTGCATTTATTGATCAGTACATTGAGTATGCGAGTTGGGAGCTCATGTTGCAACTGGACAGGATGTCGGTGAGTCCAGATCTAGAATACTGTGTTTAATTCAGTTCGCTCTGCTACAGGTAGGATGCTGTTAAACTATAGAGGGTGCAGAAAAGATTTACAAGGATATTGCCGGACATGGAGTGATGAGCTATAAGGAGAGGTTGGACAGACTGGGGCTTTTTTACTCTGGAGCATCGGAGGCTGAGACGTGACATTATGGAGGTTTATAAAATCATGAAGGAAATAGATCATCTGAGTAGCCAAGCCTTTTTTCCAGGATAGGGGAGTTCAAAACTATCCGACAAAAGCTAAAGGTGAGAGGAGAAAGATAGTAAAGGGACAATATTTTCATGAAGATTGTGGTGTGTGTATGAAATGAGCTCTTAGAGATGGTGATGGAGGCTGGTACAGCTACAACATTTAATAGGCATCTGGATAGGCATATTAATAGGAAGGATTTAGAGGAATATGGGCTTAATGCTGACAAATGGGACTCGATCAGATTGGGATGTCTGAGATACGTGGACAGTTCTCCGTGCTTTATGACATTGTAAGAGAGATGAGGAGAAATTCTTAAAGGACTTTTTGAGCGAGAAGTCACTTCTCCAGAGGTATGTGGTGCCTCTTTATTCACCTTTATCCAAAGATGAGTTAGTTAAATATTTTATGCAGAAGTGAATCACAGATAATGGGATACAGACAGGAAAGTGGGGCTGAGACCATAACCTGATCAGCCACAATCTTAGTGCCTGGTGAAGAAGATTCATAGTGTGTAACGATCTAACCCTGCTCCTGTTCTGATGTTCCATTCAGATCATCCAACCTACAAGACAGGAACAGTTGGAGGCCACTTACTGCTATAGCTCCCCTGACTCTCTGGAATAGAGAATTCTTGACATTCACTACCCTCTGTTTGAAGAAATCACTGCCTGCTCCTGCACCATGATCTATCAATATGAGCGATAGAATGCAAGGGCCTACCAAAGAGTGACTGGCCCTTATGTCAAGGCAATATTTAATTGAAGATGATATCAAGAATCCTGAGTAAAATTGCACTTCATCAGAATCCATTGCAAACTCTCCAGTGTTTGGAGTCATTCACAGCACAATGGAACATGTTTATCATCTCAGCCGTGCAACATCTCTGCAGGAAATCCTCAGGGTAGCTACCTCAGCCCAGGCAAACACAGTTTGGCAGCAAGCAATCCTTGCTGTGTGGAAGCAGGCCATTCATCCCATTGAGTCCACATCAATCAGAAGTGGGGATATTTACTGAATGTTACACGATATTGAGAAAGATATGTCATCCCTGACCTCCTGATGTAGTCTGTGTCCATGTGCAACAAGACTGAGACAACATTCAAGCCTGTGCTGTTAAACTGTCGGTAACATTCATGAAACAGCGTTGCACATTTCCACAGTAAATGGAGGAGGTCACTCAGTACCTCAATCGGGCTTCACAGGAATATAGGAAAGTCATTCAGTCCATCAAAACTACTGGTCAAGAGGAGGGACAGACCATTCAGTACCCCCTGCTGTTACACAGGAAGAAAGGAGTCTGCTCACTCCCACACGTCGCTAACACGAGATCAGAAAGTGACCATTTCACACGTGGAGTCAATTATAAAGGAACAGGAAGAGGTCATTCAGCTTGTCAAGTCACTAATGCAGGAAGAGGAAGGTGTCAGAGATGCTCCAACATAACGAACAAAATGGAACAGGGGCTGTACAGACGGACTGTTCCATGGTATTCCTCGTGGCTTCTTTATTCATATTACATCCGTGTGATTGTTGTGGTTCTGTTCGCCGAGCTGGGAATTTGTCTTGCAAACGTTTCGTCCCCTGTCTAGGTGACATCCTCAGTGCTTGCGAGCCTCCTGTGAAGTGTTTCTGTGATGGTTCCTCCGGCATTTATAGTGGCCTGTCTCTGCTGCTTCCGGTTGTCAGTTTCAGCTGTCTGCTGTAGTGGCCGGTATATTGCGTCCAGGTCTAT
>NW_025192585.1:0-3733 GCF_004010195.1 Chiloscyllium plagiosum
GCACTTTCTAGGTATTGAGGGAGCACTATCTGAGGAACTGAGGGAGCACTGTCTGAGGTACTGAGGGAGTACTAACTGAGGTACTGAGGGCGCACTTTCTAGGTATTGAGGGAGCACTATCGGAGGTATTGAGGGAGCAATTTCTGAGGTACTCAGGGAACACTCTCTGAGGTACTGAGGGAGCACTTTCTGAGGTACAGAGGGAGCACATTTTGAGATATTGAGGGAACATCTTCAGAAGTACTGAGGGAGTACTTTCCGAGGTGCATGAGAGCGCATTTTCTGAGGTAGAGAGGGAGCACTTTCTGATGTTCTGAGGGAACGCTATCTGAGGTATTGAGGGAATGCTAACTGAGGTATTGAGAGAGCACTTTCTAGGTATTGAGGGAGCACTATCGGAGGTACTGAGAGAGCACTTTTTGAGATATTGAGGGAGCACTTCCTGAGGTATTGAGGGAGCACTTTCTGAGTTATTGAGGGAGCACTATCTGATGTACTGAGGAAGCACTATCTGAGGCATTGAGGGAGAACAATCTCGGGTACTGAGGGAGCACTATCTGAGTTATTGAGGGAATACTATCAGATTTACTGTGGAAAAACTATCTGAGGTACTGAGGGAGCACTTTCTGAGGTATTGAGGGAAAACTATCTGAGGAATTGAGAGCACACTACCAGATGTACTGAGGTAGAAATATCTGATCTATTGAGGGAGCACTTTCTATGGTATTGTGGGTTCACATTCTGAGATATTGAGGGAGCACTTTCTGATGTATTGAGGGAGCACTTTCTGAGTTATTGAGGGAGCACTATCTGATATACTGAGGAAGCACTATCTGAGGCATTGAGGGTGAACAATCTCGGGTACTGAGGGAGCACTATCTGAGTTATTGAGGGAACACTATCAGATTTACTGTGAGAAAACTATCTGAGGTACTGAGGGAGCACTTTCTGAGGTATTGAAGGAAAACTATCTGAGGAATTGAGAGCACAGTACCAGATCTACTGAGGTAGAAATATCTGATCTTTGAGGGAGCACTTTCTATGGTATTATGGGTGCACATTCTGAGGTATTGAGGGAGCACTTTCTGAGGTATTGAGGGAGAATTATCTGAGATATTGAGGGAGAACAATCTGACGTATTGAGGAAGCACATTCAGAGGCGTTGAGGGAGCACGTTCTGAGGTACTGATGGAGCACTTTCTGAGGTACTGATGGAGTACTAACTGAGGTTTTGAGGGAGCACTATCTAATGTAATGAGGGAGCACTATCTGAGGTATTGAGGGAAATCTTTCTGAGGTACTGAGGGAGCACTTTCTGAGGTACTGAGGGAGCACTATCTGTGGTATTGAGGGAGTACTAACTGAGGTATTGAGGGAGCACTAAATGGGTTTTGAGGAAGCACTATCGGAGGTAATGTGGGTGCACTTTCTGAGGTACTGAGTGAGCACTTTCTGAGGTATTTAGGGAGCACTGTCTGAGGTACTGAGAGAGCACTTTTTGATATATTGTGGGAGCACTTTCTGAGGTATTGAGGGAGCACTTTCTGAGGTCTTAAGGGAGTACTATCTGAGTTATTGAGGGAGCACTATCTGATGTACTGAGGAAACACTATCTGAGGCATTGAGGTAGAACTATCTGAGGTACTGAGGGAGCACTATCAAAGTTATTGAGGGAGCACTATCAGATGTCCTCTGGAAATACTGTCTGAGGAACTGAGGGAGATCTATCTGAGGTACTGAGGGAGCAGTACCTGAATATTGAGGGAGCACAATCTACGGTATTGAGGGAGCACTCTCTGGGGTATTAAGTGAGTTCTATCTGAGGAACAGAGGGAGAACTATCTGAGGTACTGAGAAAGCAGTATCTGTTGTACTGTGGAAGCAATATCTGAGGTATTGAGTGAGCACTGTCTGAAGAATTGAGGGAGCAATTTCTGAGGTACTTAGGGAGCACTTTCTGAGTTATTAAGAGAGCACTATCTGAGGTACTGAGGGAGCATTTTCTGAGTTATTGAGGGTGCACTATCTGAGGTATTGAGGGAGTACTATCTCATGTAATGAGGAAGCATTATCTGAGGTATTGAGGGAGCATTTTCTGAAGTACTGAGGTAGAACATTCTGAGGTATTGAGGGACCACTTTCTGAGCTATTGAGGGAGCACTTTCTGAGGTATTGAGGGAGCACTATCTGAGGTACCGAGGGAGTACTAACTGAGGTATTGAGGGGGCACTATATGGGTTTTGAGCAAGCACGATCTGAGGTATTGTGGGTGCACATTCTGAGGTATTGAGGGAGCACTTTCTGAGTTATTGAGGGAGAACTGTCTGAGATATTGAGGGAGAACAATCTGACGTATTGAGGGAGCACATTCAGAGGCGTTGAGGGAGCACGTTCTGACGTACTGATGGAGCACTTTCTGAGGTACTGAGGGAGTACTAACTGAGGTTTTGAGGGAGCACTATCTGATGTAATGAGGGAGCACTATCTGAGGTATTGAGGGAAATCTTTCTGAGGTACTGAGGGAGCACTTTCTGAGGTACTGAGGGAGCACTATCTGTGGTATTGAGGGAGTACTAACTGAGGTATTGAGGGAGCACTAAATGGGTTTTGAGGAAGCACTATCGGAGGTAATGTGGGTGCACTTTCTGAGGTACTGAGTGAGCACTTTCTGAGGTATTTAGGGAGCACTGTCTGAGGTACTGAGAGAGCACTTTTTCATATATTGTGGGAGCACTTTCTGAGGTATTGAGGGAGCACTTTCTGAGATCTTAAGGGAGTACTATCTGAGTTATTGAGGGAGCACTATCTGACGTACTGAGGAAACACTATCTGAGGCATTGAGGGAGAACTATCTGAGGTACTGAGGGAGCACTATCTGAGTTATTGAGGGAGCACTATCAGATGTACTCTGGAAATACTGTCTGAGGTACTGAGGGAGAACTATCTGAGGTAATGAGGGAGCAGTACCTGAATATTGAGGGAGCACAATCTAAGGTATTGAGGGAGCACTCTCTGGGGAATTAAGGGAGTACTATCTGAGGAACAGAGGGAGAACTATCTGAAGTACTGAGAAAGCAGTATCTGTTTTACTGTGGAAGCAATATCTGAGGTATTGAGGGAGCACTTTCTGAAGTATAGAGGGAGCAATTTGTGAGGTACTTAGGGAGCACTTTCTGAGGTATTGAGAGACCACTATCTGGGGTACTGAGGGAGCACTTTCTGAGTTACTGAGGGATCACTATCTGAGGTAGTGAGGGAGTACTATCTGATGTAATGAGGAAGCACTATCTGAGGTATTGAGGGAGCATCTTCTGAGGTACTGAGGTAGAACATTCTGAGGTATTGAGGGAGCACTTTCTGAGCTGTTGAGTGGGCACTTTCTGAGGTACTCAGGGAACACTCCCTGAGGTACTGAGGGAGCACGTTTTGAGATATTGAGGGAGCAATTTCTGAGGTACTGCGGGAGCACTATCTGAGGTAGTGAGGGTGCACTTTCCGAGGTATTAAGAGAGTACCATCTGAGGAACTGAGGGAGAACTATCTGAGGTACTGAGGGAGCACTATCTGAGTTATTAAGGGAGCACTATCTGATGTACTGAGGAAACACTATCTGAGGTATTGAGGGAGCACTTTCTGAAGTACTGACGGAGCACGTTCAGAGGTATTGAGGGAGCACTATCAGATGTACTGAGGAAGCATCATCTGAGGCATTGAGTGAGAACTATCTGAGGGA
>NW_025192586.1:0-3734 GCF_004010195.1 Chiloscyllium plagiosum
AGGATTATTCCCACACAGTATTGGCCATCCTCAGGCCATGGATTTTTCACACATAATATTGTCAATCCTCAGGCCACAGGATTATTCACACACTGTATTGAACATCCTTAGGCCACTGGATTATTTACACATAGTATTGACAGTATACAGACCGCAGGATTACTCACACACAGTATTCACAATTCACAGGCCACAGGATTACTCACACACTGTATTCACAATCCTCAGGCCACAGGATTATTCGCACACTGCATTGAACATCCTCAGGCCACTGGATTATTCACACACAGTACTGACCATCCTCAGGACACACTAGTATTCACACACAATATTCAATATTCCCAGCCCACAGCATTATTCACACACAGTATTGATTGGAACACGGGCACACTGTCTTAACCATTTACATGGTCACAGAATTACTTCCACACTATATTAACTATCTTCAAGCCACAGGATTGTTCACACACAGTATTGAACATCCTGAGACCACAGGAGTATTCACACACTGTATTGACCATTCTCAGGTCACAGGATTATTCCCACACAGTATTGACCATTCTCAGGCCACAGGATTATTCACACACAGTATTGACCATCCGCAGGATTATTCACACATAGTATTGACCAGCATACGGCCACAGGATTAATGAACACACTGTCTTGACCATTTACAGGTCACAGAAATATTCGCACCCAGTATTGACCATCCTCAAGCCACAGGATTGTTCACACTCAGTATTGACCATCCTCAGACCACAGAATTATTCTCACAGTATCGCCTATCCTAAGGCATTGGGCAATTGACACACAGTATTGACCATCCTCAGACCACAGGATTATTCACACACAGTATTGCCCATTCTCAGGCCACAGGAGTAATCACACACGCTATTGACTATCCTCAGGGCACATGATTATTTTCACACTGAATTGACCATCATCAGGCTACAGGAATATTCACTCACAGTAGTGACAATTGTCAAATTACAGGATTGTTCACACACAGTATTGGCAATTCACAGGCCAGAGAATTATGCATACATGGTATTGATCATTCACTGTCCAAAGGATTATTCCCATGCAGTATTGACTGCCCTCAGGCCACATTATTATTCACACATAGTATTGATCCTCCTCAGGTCAAGTGTTATTCATACACAGTATTGACCATCTTAAGGACATAAGATCATTCACACACTGTATTGACCAACCGGAGGCCACAGGTTTAATGAACACATTCTCTTTACCAATTAACAGGTTACAGGAATATTCCCACACAGTACTGACAATCCACAGGGCACAGGATTATTCACACACAGTATTGAACATCCTCAAGTTCAGGATTACTCTGACATACTATTGACCATTCACAGTCCACAGGATTGTTCACACATAGTATTGTTCATACGCAGTCCAAGGATTAGTCAAACACAGTATTGATGATTCACAGGCCAGAGGATTATTCACACACAGTATTGACTAACTTCAGGCCACAGGTTTATTCACACACTGTATTGACTAAACACAAGCCACAGGAATATTCACACACAATGTTCAAATATTCTCAGCCAACAGGATTATTCAGATACAGTATTGACCACCATATGGCCACAAGATTAATGCACACACTGTCTTGTTCATTTACACGTCACAGGATTATTCCCACACAATATTGACGATTCCCAGGCCACAGCAATATTCACACACAGTATTGACCATTCACAGGGCACAGGATTATTCACACACAGAATTGACTAACACACGGCCACAGGATTAATGAACACTCAGTCTTCAACTTTTGCAGGTCACAGGATTGTTCCAACTTAGAATTCACAATCCTCAGGCTACATGATTATTCACACACAGTATTGACCAGCCTACGACCACAGGATTAACGAACACACTATCTTGACCATTCACAGGGTACATGATTATTCCCACACAGTATTGACTATCCTCAAGCCACGGGATTGTTCACACACAGTTTTTTGACCATTCTCCGTCCACAGGATTACTCACACACAGTATTGACCATTCTCCGTCCACAGGATTATTCACACACAGTATTGACCATCCTCAGGCCATAGGATTATTCACACACAGTGAAGACCATCCTCCGGCCACAGGATTGTTCCTACACAGTATTTACCATCCTAATACCATAGGATTATTCACACAGAGTATTGACCATTCACAGTCGACAGCAATATGCACACACACCATTGACCATTCACAGGCTACAGGATTATTATCACACTGCATTGACCATCCACAGGCTGCAGGATTATTCACACAGTGCATTGGCCATTTACAGTCCAAAGGATTATTCACACACAGTATTGACCATCCTTAGGCCAATGGTTAGTCACACACAGTATTTACGATTCACAGGCCATAGTATTAGTTACACACAGTATTGACTGCCTTCAGGCCACAGGACTATTCACACTGTGTTGAATATTCACAGTGCACAGGATTATTCACACATAGTACTGAATAATCTCTGACGATTCACAGGCCACAGGATTAGTGACACACATTATTGACCATCTTCAGGTACCAGGATTATTCACACACTGTATTGACCAGCCTACTTCCACAGGATTTTTGAACCTACTGCTTTGTCAGTTTACAGGTCACAGGATTATTCACTCAAAGTATTGACCATCCTCAGGCCAAGGGTAATTCACACAGTATTGACCAACCTGCAGACCCAGGAGTAATGAACACACTGTTATGACCATCCTCATGCCACAGGATTATTCGCACACCATATTGACACTTCACAGGCCGGAGGATTATTCCCACACAGTATTGACGATTCACAGGCCACAGGATTAGTGACACACATTATTGACCATCCTCAGGTACCAGGATTATTCACACACTATATTGACCATTATCAGGACCAGGATTATTCATATACAGTGTTGATTTACCTCAAGCCACAGGATTTTTCACACACAGTATTGACGATCCTCAGGCCACAGGATTATTTTCACAAGGTATTGACCATCATTAGGCCACAGGATTATTCACACACAGCATTGACCATTCTCAGGCCACAAGATTATTCCCACACATCATTGAGCATTCATAGTTCCCAGGATTATTTACACACATTATTGACCATCCTCAGTACACAGGGATACTAAAAAAATTAAACATTCTCAGGTCACAGGAATACTCAAACACAGTATTGACCACCATTAGGCCACAGGATTAATGAACACACTGTCTTGACCATTTACAGGTCTCAGTTTCATTCATACACAGTTTTGACCATTCTCAGGCCACAGGATTGTTCACACAGTGTATTGATCACCCTCAGGCTGCAGGATTATTCACAGACAGTACTCACTACCCTCAGGTCACAGGATTGTTCATACACAGTAATGACCTTCCAAGGGTTATTCACACACAGTATTCAGCATTCACTGCGCACAGGATTATTCACACAGTTTTGACCTCCTCAGACCAAAGGATTATTCCCATACAGAATTGACCATCCTCAGGCCATGGGATAATTCCCGCAGAGTGCTGGCCATCCTCAGGCCACAGGATTGTTCACAAATAATATTGACCAGCCTCGTGCCGCAGGATTATTCGCACACAGTATTCACCATTCACAGTCCACAGCATTTTTCACACACAGCATAGACTGTTAACAGACCACAGGATTATTCACACAGAGCATTTGAATAACCCTAGTCAACAGGATTAATCGCACA
>NW_025192587.1:0-3734 GCF_004010195.1 Chiloscyllium plagiosum
TGGAATCAGACTCCCCAATGGAATCAGACTCCCTGATGGAATCAGTCTCCCCGATGGAATCAGACTGATTGATGGAGTCAGACTCCCCGATGGAATCAGACTCATTGATGGAATCAGATACCCAGATGGAATCAGTCTCCTTAATAGAATCAGACACATTGATGGAATCAGACTCCCCGATGGAATCAAACTCCCCGCTGGAATCAGTCTCATTGATCTAATCAGACTCATTGATGGAATCAGACTCATTAATGGAATCAGTCTCCCCGATGGAATCAGACTCCACTCTGGAATCAGTCTCATTGATGGAATCAGACTCATTGATGGAATCAGACTCATTGATGGAATCCGACTCATTGATGGAATAAGGCTCATTGATGGAATCTGACTCCCCGATGGAATCAGACTCATTGATGGAATCAGACTCCCCGATGGAATCAGACTCCCCGATGGAATCAGACTCCCCGATGGAATCAGACTCATTGATGGAATCAGACTCCCCAATGGAATCAGACTCATTGATGGAATCAGACTCATTGATGGAATCAGTCTCCCCTTGGAATCAGTCTCCCCGATGGAATCAGACTCATTGATGGAATCAGACACCCCGATGGAATCAGTCTCCCCGATGGAATCAGACTCATTGATGGAATCAGACACCCCGATGAAATCAGACTCATTGCTGGAATCAGACTCCCCGATGGAATCAGACTCCCCGACGGAATCAGACTCATTGATGGAATCAGACTCATTGATGGAATCAGCACTTGTTCCTGCTCTCACTGAGCACTCTTCCAGCAGGGGCTCCAAACCATCCACATGACTGAAATCTGTCTGCTCTGGTGCCAATTACAGAAATCGTTTGTACATCCTCACTCGATCCTTTGCAATCTTTCACAACATCACAGAGTCACAGGCAGATCCTGTCTCTGTGCTCCATGTCTCAAGTCTTTGGGGCGGGAATCAGACTCCCCGATGGAATCAGACTCATTGATGGAATCAGACTCCCTGCTGGAATGAATCTTTCTGATGGAATCAGACTCATTGATGGAATCAGACTCATTGATGGAATCAGACTCCCCAATGGAATCAGAGTCATTGTTGGAATCAAACTCATTGATGGAATCAGGCTCATTGATGGAATCAGACTCCCTGATGGAATCAGACTCATTGATGGAATCAGACTCCCTGATGGAATCAGTCGCTCCGATGGAAAAGACTCATTGATGGAATCAGACTCATTGATGGAATCAGACTCATTGAAGGAATCAGACTCATCGATGGAATCAAACTCATTGATGGAATCAGACTCATTGATGGAATCAGACTCCTTAATGGAATCAGACTCCCCGATGGAATCAGACTCATTGATGGAATCAGACTCATTGATGGAATCAGACTCCCCGATGGAATCAGTCTCCCTGATGGAATCATTCTTATTGATGGAATCAGACTCATTGATGAAATCACACTCCCTGATGGAATCAGTCTCCCCGATGGAAACAGACTCATTGATGGATTCTGAGTCATTGATGGAATCAGACTCCCCAATGGAATCAGATCCCCCAATGGAATCAGTCTCCCCGATGGTATCAGTCACCCCGCTGGAATCAGATTCATTGATGGAATCAGACTCATTGATGGAATCAGACCTATTGATGGAATCAGACTCCCCGATGGAATCAGATCCCCCAATGGAATCAGTCTCCCCGATGGTATCAGTCTCCCCGCTGGAATCAGATTCATTGATGGAATCAGACTCATTGATGGAATCAGACCTATTGATGGAATCAGACTCCTTGATGGAATCAGACTCATTGATGGAATGAGACTCCCCGATGGAATCAGACTCCCTGATGGAATCAGACTCATTGGTGGAATCAGACTCATTGATGGAATCAGCCTCCCCGATGGAATCAGACTCCCCGATGGAATCAGACTCCCTGATGGAATCAAACTCCTCGATCGTATCAGATTCATTGATGGAATCAGACTCCCCGATGGAATCAGACTCATTGATGGAATCAGACACATTGATGGAATCAGACTCCCCGTTGGAATCAGTCTCCCCGATGGAATCAGACTCATTGATGGAGTCAGACTCCCCGATGGAATCAGACTCATTGATGGAATCAGATACCCCGATGGAATCAGTCTCCCTGATGGAACCAGACTTATTGATGGAATCAGACTCCCCGATGGAATCAGACTCCCCACTGGAATCAGTCTCATTGATGGAATCAGACTCATTGATGGAATCAGACTCCCTGCTGAAATCAGTTTCATTGATGGAATCAGACTCATTGATGGAATCAGACTCATTGATGGAATCAGGCTCATTGATGGAATCTGACTCATTGATGGAATCAGACTCACGGATGGAATCAGACTCATTGGTGGAATCAGACTCCCCAATGGAAACAGACTCATTGATGGAATCAGACTCCCCGCTGGAATCAGTCTCATTGATGGAATCAGACTCATTGATGGAATCAGACTCTTTGATGGAATCAGACTCCCCGATGGAATCAGACTCCCCGCTGGAATCGGTTTCATTGATGGAATCAGACTCATTGATGGAATCTGACACATTGATGGAATCAGACTCCCCAATGGAAACAGACTCATTGATGGAATCAGACTCACGGATGGAATCAGGCTCATTGATGGAATCAGACTCCCCAATGGAAACAGACTCATTGATGGAATCAGACACATGGATGGAATCAGACACACCGATGGAATCAGACTCATTGATGGAATCAGATTCCCCGATGGAATCAGAGTCCTTGATGGAAGCAAACTCATGGATGGAATCAGACTCATTGATGGAATCAGACTCCCCGATTGAATCAGACTCATTGATGGAATCAGACTCCCCGATGGAATCAGACTCCCCAATAGAATCAGACTCCCCAATGGAATCAGACTCCCCAATGGAAACAGACTCATTGATGGAATCAGACTCATTGATGGAGTCCGACACCCTGCTGGAATCAGTCTTTCTGATGTAATCAGACGCATTGATCGAATCAAACATTGATGGAATCAGGCTCATTGATGGAATCAGACTCATTGATAGAATCAGACTCCCCAATGGAATCAGACTCATTGATGGAATCAGACTCATTGATGGAATCAGGCTCATTGATGGAATCAGACTCCCCGATGGAATCAGACTCCCCAATGGAATCAGACTCCCCGATGGAATCAGTCTCCCCGATGGAATCAGACTCATTGATGGAGTCAGTCTCCCCGATGGAATCAGACTCATTGATGCAATCAGACTCCCCGATGGAATCAGTCTCCTTGATGGAATCAGACACATTGATGGAATCAGACTCCCCGATGGAATCAAACTCCCCGCTGGAATCAGTCTCATTGATGTAATCAGACTCATTGATGGAATCAGACTCATTGATGGAATAAGGCTCATTGATGGAAACTGACTCCCCGATGGAATCAGACTCATTGATGTATTCAGACTTATTGATGGAATCAGCCTCATTAATGGAATCAGGCTCATTGATGGAATCAGACTCCCCAATGGAATCAGACTCATTGATGGAATCAGACTCATTGCTGGAATCAGGCTCATTGATGGAATCAGACTCCCCGACGGAATCAGTCTCATTGATGGAATCAGACTCATTGATGGAATCAGACTCCCCGATGAAATCAGACTCATTGATGGAATCAGGCTCATTGATGGAATCAGACTCCCTGATGGAATC
>NW_025192588.1:0-3734 GCF_004010195.1 Chiloscyllium plagiosum
ATACTTAAAATTAAAAGCAGACACTAATAACAAACTGTGGAGGACTATGGGGACAGTACAGGAGACAAAAAGGTGAGATATAGTCGTTCCAAGGTGGAAGAGACATTGGGCAGAGTTTCCCCCACTTCTGCTCTAAATAATTCTGTGTTATGTAATCAAAGCCTTTGAAGAGGGTGTAGACAAGCTAGTTCAACAAAGGACAGAGAGTGTTCCACCATTAATGCTTTATTCCTGTTATCTCATGAAATTTCAGCTGCCTCTGAAATGTCTTTTCAAACAAAGTGGCGTCCTTGAGATTTACAGGATAATCAGAAAAATATTCTTTTTCCTTTGAATCTTAAAGAAGAAACAGATTTCGGCCGTAACACAGGTGTCACAGACACACCAACGATAATAGGAAAAGGAAAGGACTACATTGTCCATTTATAACCAAATTCAGCATGTAACCCTGTCAAGACGCATGAAATATAGTGATACGGAAGCATGAAACACAAATAAACATGGTGGAGAAGCGCAACAGATGAGGAAGCAACTGCAGAGAGAAACAAAGTTAACATATCGAATATGATGTGACAATGTTCTGAACAAGTCATATTGGAATCAAAGGTTAATTCTGTGTATCTCTGCTCAGAGAGTTCCAGACATGCTGAGTTTCCCTCTATCGATTTTTTTCTTTCTGAACAGTGACAAGTTGACTGATCTGAACGATACAAACAAAGCGGCTACTCAGTTGAATCTCGAGTAATTTGTATCCAAAAGAGAAAATGCTGGAAAATCTCAGCAGGTCTGGCAGCATCTGTAAGGAGAGAAAAGAGTTGACGTTTCGAGTCCAGCTGCCTCTGTGCAGAGAAACCAGAATTAAAGTTTCTAGTTCAGTGGCCCTTCCTCAGAACTGATGGTAGCCCTGAAAATGTTGATTTATATACAGAAGAGGCTGAATAGCTGTTAATGGAGACTGTGAGTAGTTTAAAATAGGCGGTGAGTAATGGAAGGCAGGTGAGTGGTATGGGTAGGGGGCATTGAGGAGTTCAGTCCCTAAAATTATTGAATACTATTTTGAGTCAGAAGGGCTGCAAGGTCCGCCCACGGAAAATGAGGTGTTGTTCTTCCAGCTTGCGTTGAAATGTCCTGGAACACTGCAGCAAGCCTGATGCAGAGATATTGGCCAGGGAACAGGATGGGATATTAAACTGGCAGGCAACTGGAAAATCAGGGTCTTTTGCATAGGTACAGTTTGGATATACTGTGAAGTGTTCACCCAGTTTACCTTTAGTTTCCCAAATGTAGAGCAAATCACAATGTGAGCAGCGAATGTAGTAGACTGGATTGTGGGAAATGTTGATAGGATGCTGATTCACCTGGAAGGTATGTTTGGGCCCTTGGATAGTGAGGAGGGAGGAGGTAAATGGGAAAGTGTAACACCTCCGGCAGGGGAAAGTGAGGTGGACCTGTGGTGGGTGTGGGGGGAGGTGTGGGCAATGAATAACGAGCGGACCAGGGTGTCCTGGAGGAAATGGTCACTTCAGAAGGAGGAAAAGGGAGAGGAAGCAAATATGTGTCTGGTGGTGGCATCTCGCTGGAGGTGGGAGAAATGCAGACTGATGATCTTATGCATGCAAATGCTGGTAGAATGGTAGGTAAGGACAGGGAGAACTCTAACGCTGTTGCAGGAGGGAGGAGAGAGGGTGGGGTTAGAAGTGCAAGAGGTTGGTCAGAACTGGTTGAGGGCCCTGTCGACAAAAGTGCTGGGGAATTCTCGGTTGAGGAAGAAGGTGGACATTTCAGAGGCCACATTTTTGAAGTTGACATCATCAGAAGCAATGCGGTTGAGATGGAGGAACTGGGGAAATGGAATGGAGTCTTTGCAGGAAACAGGGTGTGAGGGTGTATACTCCAGGTAGCTGTGGGAGCCGGTGGCTTAATACTGGATATCAGTGACCCGCCTATCCCCAGAAACAGAAGCAGAGATGTCGAGGAAAGAAAGGAAGGAGTCAGAGAAAGACCAGGTGAAAATGAGGGAGGAGTGCAAATTGGAAACGATGAACTTTTCCAATTCTGGACAAGAGAGAGGTGCAACAGCTAAGAAAACATCTCAGTATCAGAGAAACAGTTGTGGGTGGGGGCTGGAAAGAACTGGAACAAGGAATGGTCTACGTACCCCATGAAGGAATAGGTATAACTTGGGCCCACGTATGCATCCATGCACCCCCTCTGTATGGCAGGAGCAGGCTGAAGCAATGGGTCTGCATGGGCAGTTCTGTTTGTGGATTTTCAGGAGGATATAAAAGCGAGCTCTGCTATCAGAGGACCATCAGCTTCGGGACTGTTAGGTGAGGGCGAGTGGGTGGGAATCTCCATATGAAATGTTGTCAGATTTAGTTAATAAAATGGCATAATATGCCATGGCAGGGTTATGGAGCAGCAGGTGATATGTGGAGGTATCTGAGAGCTGGCACTCAGCCTCTGAAATGGAGATGTGAGTCCACCATATTACAGCAGCACCACCCTTATCGGCACAGGCTGAATAACATAGCCAGGGTTGGATCGAAGCATACAGCGTACAGTCTGTTCAGAGAGGGATAGGTGGGATAGGGCGAGGGGGATGCAGAGAAATTAAAACAACCAGTGTCACATTGAAAGTTCTCAAAGAACAGATTGAATCAAAGTAAATGCCAGAAGAATGGGTCCAGGTGGAGGGAGAGTGTTGGAGCTGGTGGAAGGGTCTGTGGAGTGGTGAGTGGACTCTAGTCCAAAGAAATGGACACTGAGGAGAAGACGGTGGAAGCGGAGTTCAACATTATGTCGTTCCTGAAATTCATTAAAGTGGGAACACAGAGGGATAAAGCTGAGACCTTTGCTGAGTACAGAACATTCAGCATTCGACCGTGGAAGGTTAGGAGGGATGATGAATACACGACAGGAGGTGGCCTTGGGGGAGGGGATGGGCTCAGAACGCAGTGCATGGGTGGGATGGCATCTCTAAGTTATTGTAGTCCTCATATAGCTGGCGAGCACAGCGAATGAGCTGGAGAATGAAGTAGAATTGGGTAATGGTGCAGCCTTGAGCCAATGTGATGAGACGCTGGTGGACAGAGAAAATGTTGATCTCAGTGGCAGTGACACCGCACGATCAGTCCTCATAAAGTAACTGAATGAAAATAATCGGAATCATTATCTTATTGTAATGCTCTGATTTCATTGGGGTGACACTCAACCAGCAAGGTGTTAGTTTTCTGAGACTTTAGACCAAACTGTGAAAACAAATGATGTTATTAATAAGACAAATCAATCCATGGTTTTGGAAGGCACTTGCAAAGGCAGAGTTTATTTATCATTCCCAATAGCTCTAGGGAAGTTGTCATTGTTCATTGAGGAAATTACCAGCACAGAATGTCCTCTGATTCACGTTAACCACAGATTGCTGAGAGTTAATGATGCTACATGAGTCAAATATTACTTTGATGCAAGGGAAGTTACTCTGATCTCACCTCTAATGACATTGGAAAATCAGGTAAAATGGTAAAGAGCAAAATGATAGAATACGGCTTATTTGAACAATGTGCACACTGTCCTCACAGCGATTAAGGAAAAACTGATGCATGGACGTCTGATTCTGAGGAGATGTTTGTCCTATTTGTGATGAGGCTGTTTGGTTAAGCGTTGTGACACAGCGACAGAATAAATGCTCCACTCTGTATGGGAAAAAAAATCACCCTCTTCACGGTGCATTGGAC
>NW_025192589.1:0-2390 GCF_004010195.1 Chiloscyllium plagiosum
AATGAAGGAGGGAGAGTGCAATAGGTCGTTCCTACTCAGGAGGATTGCATTTTCTCCCTCTCTAATGAATCACACAATAATATCATCCTTTCCCAAACTGGACCATGTGAGGTCTCCTTGTACATTGTGGAACTATGTCTCCATCACATTCCCTGTTACATGTTGGTGCATTATTTCTGCTGTCATACACAGAGCCATACCCTTAGCAGAAAATGGTTTCGGCCAATTTGAAATATTGCCGTGCGTCATTAAAAAAATAAAATATTTAATGTATTCAGAATACCTGTGTTAAAATGAATGCATTTTTTAACAAATACAGAAATTGCTGGTAAAACTCGGCAGGCCTGTCAGTACCCAGATGCCTTTTACATGCTGCAGTTTGTGGGGGGCACGGTGGCACAGTGGTTAGCACTGCTGCCTCACAGCGCCAGAGACCTGGGGTCAATTTCCGCCTCAGGCGACTGTCTGTGTGGAGTTTGCACATTCTCCCCGTGCTCCAGTTTCTTCCCACAGTCCAAAAATGTGCAGGTTAGGTGAATTGGCCATGATAATTGCCTGGAGCGTTCGGTGTAGGGGAATGGGTATGGGTGGGTGTGCTTCGGCGGGGCGGTGCGGACATGTTGGGCCGAAGGGCCTGTTTCCACACTGTAAGTAATCTGTAAAGTTGTACCAGCCTCCACCACTTCCTCTGGCTACTCATTCCATACACACACCACCCTCTGTGTGAAATGGTGCCCTTTAGGCCTCATCAAAACTTTTCCCCTCTCACTTTCAAACAATGCCCTCTAGTTTTGGACACTCCAAAACTGGGGAAAAACCCTGACTACTCACCCTATCCATAACCGTTTGGATTTTATAAATCTTTACTGCTGCCAAATGTGACTTCAATCAACACGAATAACTGTACTTTCAGTCATCCTGGGCCTAAATTATGAAATGCAATACTGACACCTCTTCCTTCTCCATCAAGTCACAATTTTAAATCCATTTTAATCAGTTTGCTCAGATGTATCATGAGACACATCTGTGGGCTTTACACCCAGACCATTGTGCCCAGAGGTAGGGACACTAGCGATACCCATAAAGCTGTAACAGTATTCTCCTGTGTGTTTGCTCATCAGCCTGTTTTAACATGCTGTGAAATACATCTGCAACAGGCAGGACTTAAATCCAGGCCTTCTTGTCCTGAGCTAGGAATGCTACCACACAAGTTCAGCAATTGGGATCAAATCCAGAGTTCTGGCTCAGAGGCAGGGACACTACCCAGTACACTACCATACCCAGATTTTGGGTCATATTTTAGTGCCCACTTTCAGCTCGGTGTGGAATTATTATAATCAGGTTACCATTACTGAACTACACAAAACACTTTGTATTGTTAAACAAATGCAATATATTTGTCTCAACTGTCGGATGTAGAGTGTATGTGCTGTGCCATCGAAATTAACTATGAACATCTTTAATCGCTATTATCTGTAGTCTGCAATATTAGGGAAAGAAACCCTGCAGCCACACTTTGCCCAATGAAGGGTCTCAAGTGGATATTTATTACTGAACAGCAGAGACGAAGGAAGAGCTTAATTTCTGGTCACAAAACACCGATCACTCTTACTCAACTCTAACATGCGACTCCCCTCTTCCTGGCCGGTGATTACTGTCCAGCCTCTCCTCCCCACTGACTGTGTCTGCAATCTGTCCCTCCTCCCTCTAACCACACAAGGCAAACCAAGCTCAAATTATTTGTGAAAATCCAGGCCGGAGTGTGCAGGCATCCTGGAGAGGGATGGGTATTTTAAAATTGAAGGGGGAGGGGGAGGTGGCAGTAAAACCACACACTGGGCTGAGAGGTAGCAAATGGAGTTTAGTTTGGATTAATGCCAAGTATTGTATTTAGTAAATCAAACAAGAGCAGGACCAATACAATTAAAAGTAGAGCCTTTGGCAATGTTGTAGAACAGAGACCTAGGCCGTCAGGTATAATTCTGTAAAATTTGCATCTCATACAGATAGTGTGGTTACGAAGGTGTTTAACACATTTGTCTTCATCGGTCAGAACTTTGAGTATCGGAATTGGGACGTCATGTTGAGGATGTACAGGACATTGGTTAGATCTCTTCTGGAATACTGTGTCCAGTCTGGTCATCCTGCCCGCTTATTCCATAGGCACACCACCCTCTGGGTGAAAAAGCTGCCCCTTAGGTCACTTTAATACTTCCCCTCTCACTTTAAGCCTATGTCCTCTAGTTTTGGACTCCCTGTACCCTTAGAAAACACCTTGACTATTCACTTTGATATTACTGACCTTGATATTATTAAGCTGGAGAGGGTTCCGAAGAGATTAACCTGGATGTTGCTGGGAATGGAGGGAGTGAGCCATAAGGAGAGGCTGA
>NW_025192589.1:2701-3734 GCF_004010195.1 Chiloscyllium plagiosum
GTAAACTGTTAAAATATGAGTGACAGAGAACTCCCAAATTCCACTGTTTAAATAAAAACACCAAATTATTTTTTTAACCCTGAAACTGAACCTTTTACATCAACTATTCACAACTCGGAGACCTCATTTCTCTTAATTGCTTATTACCCTACTCCAACTCTACAGCAATGTACTGTTTCAAAAAGGCACTTGTTAAAATTACATAAACGTAATTTCAAAACCACACAGCAGCTGACCTCACACCAATATCACTTTTTTCCCAACTTTCCTGGGAAGCCTGTCTCATGTTACAGGATGCTATCCAAGTGTCTACATTTCAGCATCCTGTAACCTGGGAGCACATCCTTCCATGACACTGTCTCTCAGTATCCCCCTCTCTGTCTATTTCCCAAACCCCTCCCATGTGGTGATATTTAAACTGATTCCCCCGCCATCTCTCTGTGGTAGTGATGTTCACACCCACAGCACCCCCTTGTCAGGGCACAATGGAGATATGGAGTTGTAAATGGGTGGGAGCTGCACATCCCGTCACTTCCAGCATGGGCTGCAAGTTTCCCCTCACTGGCCAGGGAGATCTAACACAGTGCTGCTGAGCAATGCACTGGGGTGGCGTACACAATCCTACATGCTGGGAGGGTAACTGCTCTTGGTTCACAGATCAATGCACTGGGGTGGCGTACACAGTCCTACATGCTGGGAGGGTAACTGCTCCTGGTTTACAGATCAATGTACTGGGGTGGGGTACACAGTCCTCCATGCTGGGAGGGTAACTGCTCCTGGTTTACAGATTAATTCACGGGTGATCACTGCACAGGTTGCTGTGCTGGTCAGTCATTCTGGTTGAAGTTTATCGATACTGCAATGATGTGGTCTGTGCAGCTCCCCATGCTGGATGGATATTTGTTTCATGTTTACACATTTGTGCCCAGTTGTGTTCTGCACAACTCCCGGTGCTGGACAGATATCTAGTCCGGGTTTATAGAACAATGCACTGCTGTGGTCTGCACAGCTCCCGGTGCTGGACAGATATCTA
>NW_025192590.1:0-3734 GCF_004010195.1 Chiloscyllium plagiosum
TGATAATGGGAACAAGGACAGTGATAATGGGACAAAGGACAGTAATAATGGGAACAAGGACAGTGATAATGTGCCCATGGAAAGTGATATTTGGACCATGGACAGCGGTAATGGGACCAAGGACAGCGACAATGGGACCAAGGACAGCGGCAATGGGACCAAGGACAGCGATAATGGGAACAAGGACAGTGATAATGTGACCAAGGACAGCGATAATGGGACCAAGGACTTTGATAATGGGACAAAGGACAGTGATAGTGGGGCCAAGGACAGTGATAATGGGACCAAGGACAGTGCAAATGGGACCAAGGACAGTGATAATGTGACCAAGGACAGTGATAGTGGGGCCAAGGACTTTAATAATGGGACCAAGAACTGTAATAATGGGACCAAGGACCGCGATAATGGGACCAAGGGCAGTGAGAATGGGACCAAGGACAGTGATAATGTGACCAAGGACAGCGATAATGGGACGAAGGACTTTGATAATGGGACCAAGAACTGTAATAATGGGACCAAGGACCGCGATAATGGGACCAAGGGCGGTGATAATGGGACCAAGGACAGTGATAATGTGACCAAGGACAGCGATAATGGGACGAAGGACTTTGATAATGGGTTGAAGGACAGCGATAATGGGACCAAGGGCAGTGATAATGGGACCAAGGACAGTGATAATGTGACCAAGGACAGCGATAAGGGAACCAAGGACTTTGATAATGGGACCAAGGACAGTGTTAATGGGACCAAGGACAGTGATAATGGGACCAAGGACAACGATAATGGGACCAAGGACAGAGATAATGTGACCAAGGACAGCGATAATGGGACCAAGGACAGTGATAATGGCACCAAGACAGTAATAATGGGACCAAGGACAGCGATAATGGGACCAAGGACAGTGATAATGGGACCAAGGACAACGATAATGGGACCAAGGACAGTGATAATGTGACCAAGGACTTTGACAATGGGGCCAAGGACTTTGATAATGGGACCAAGGACAACGATAATGGGACCAAGGACAGTGATAATGGGACCATGGACAGAGATGATGGGTCCAAGGACAGTGATAATGGGTCCATGGACAGAGATAATGGGACCAAGGACAGCGATAATGTGACCAAGGTCAGTGATAATGGGAACAAGGACATTGATAATGGGACCATGGACAGCGATAATGGGACCAAGGACAGCGATAATGGGAACAAGGACAGTGATAATGGGACCAAGGACAGTGATAATGGGAACAAGGACAGCGATAATGTGACCAAGGACAGTGATAATGGGAACAAGGACAGCGATAATGGGCCAAGGACAGCGATAATGGGACCAAGGACAGTAATAATGTTACCAAGGACAGAGATAATGGGTCCAAGGACAGTGATAATGGGACCAAGGACAGCGATAAAATGACCAAGGACAGTAATAATGCAACATGGACAGCGATAATGATAATGGGTCCTTGGACCCATTACCATTGTCCTTGGTCACATTATGGCTTTCCTTGGTGACTTTGATAATGGGGCCAAGGACAGTGATAATGGGACTAAGGACAGCGATAATGGGACCAAAGACAGTGATAATTGGACCATGACAGCGATAATGGAACCAAGGACAGTGATAATGGGACCAAGGACAGTTATAGTGGGACCAACGACTTTGATAAAGTGACCAAGGACAGTGATAATGGGACCAAGGACATTGATAATGGGACCATGGACAGTGATAATGGGACCATTCACCGTGATAATGGGAACAACGACCGTGATAATGGGAACAAGGACATGGATAATGTGACCAACGACGGTGATACTGGGAACAAGGACATTAATAATGGGATCAAGGACAGTGATAATGGGACAAAGGACAGTGATAATGTGACCATGGACAGTGATAATGGGACCATTCACAGTGATAATGGGAACAACGACCGTGATAATGGGAACAAGGACATTGATAATGTGACCAAGGACGGTGATACTGTGAACAAGGACAGTGATAATGGGATCATGGACAGTGATAATGGGAACAACGACAGTGATAATGGGAACAAGGACAGTGATAATGGGACAAAGGGCAGTGATAAAGGGACCATGGACAGTGATAATGGGAACAAGGAACGTGATAATGGGATCAAGGACAGTGATAATGGGACCAAGTACATTGATAATGGGAACAAGGACAGTGATAATGGGACAAAGGACAGTGATAATGTGACCAAGGACATTGATAATGGGGCCATGGACAGTGATGATGTGACCATGGACAGTGATAATGGGACAAAGGACAGTGATAATGGGACCAAGGACAGTGATAATGGGACCATTCACAGTGATAATGGGAACAAGGACAGTGATAATGGGACCAAGAAGATTGATAATGGGACCGTGGACAGCGATAATGGAACCAAGGACATTGATAATGGGAACAAGGACAGTGATAATGGGACCATGGACAGTGATAATGGGACCAAGGACAGCCTTAATGGGACCAAGGACAGCGATAATGGGACCAAGGACTGCGATACTGGGGCCAAGGACAATGATAATGGGACCAAGGACTGTGTTAGTGGGGCCAAGCACAGCGATAATGGGGCCAAGAACTTTGATAATGTGACCAAGGACAGCGATAAAGTGAACAAGGACATTGATAGTGGGACCAAGGACAGTGATAATGGGACCAAGGACAATAATAATGGGACCAAGGACAGTGATAATGGGACCATGGACAGTGGTAATGGGACCAAGAACAGTGATAATGTGTCCAAGGACAGCGATAATGGGTCCAAGGACAGCGATAATGGGACCAAGGACAGTGATAATGGGACCATGGACAGTGATAATGGGACCAAGGACAGTGATAATGGGACCAAAGACGGTGAGAATGGGACCAAGGACCGCGATAATGGGACCAAGGACAGTGATAATGGGACCAAGGGCAGTGATATTGGGGCCAAGGACTGTAATAATGGGACCAAGGACCGCGATAATGGGACCAAGGGCAGTGATAATGGAACCAAGGACTGTGATCATGGGACCAAGGACAGTGATAATGGGAACAAGGACAGTGATAATTGGACCAAGGACAGTGATAATGTGACCAAGGACCGTGACAGTGGTGCCAAGGACTTTGATAATGGGACCAAGGACAGTGATAATGGGACCAAGGACAGTGATAATGTGACCAAGGACAGCGATAATGGGAACAAGGACAGTGATAATGGGACCAAGGACAGTGATAATAAGACCAAGGACAGTGATAATGGGATCAAGGACTTTGATAATGGGACCAAGGACAGTAATAATGGGACCAACGACAGTGATAACGGGACCAAGTTCAGTGATAATGGGACCAAAGACAGTGATAATGTGACCAAGAACTGTAATAATGGGACCAAGGACCGCGATAATGGGACCAAGGGCAGTGATAATGGGACCAAGGACAGTGATCATGTGACCAAGGACAGCGATAATGGGACCAAGGACTTTGATAATGGGACGAAGGACAGTAATAATGGGACCAAGGACAATGATAACGGGACCAAGGTCAGTGATAATGGGACCAAAGACAGTGATAATGTGACCAAGGACAGTGATAGTGGGGCCAAGGCCTTTGATAATGGGACCAAGAACTGTAATAATGGGACGAAGGTCCGCGATAATGGGACCAAGGGCAGTGATAATGGGACCAAGGACAGTGATAATGGGACCAAGGGCAGTGATAATGGGACC
>NW_025192591.1:0-3734 GCF_004010195.1 Chiloscyllium plagiosum
TGCTGTATAAGGAATAAGGTAAATGAGCTTGTGTCGCAGAATTAAATCAGCAGGTATGAAGCGATGGGCATCACAGATATGTGGCTGCAAGGAGATCTGAATATTTAATGATATTTATCCTATCGAAAAGAACGGTAGGTGGGCAGAGGGAGTGGGTTTGCATTATTAGTAAGAAATGAAATTAAATCAATAGTAAGAAAGGACGTAAGGTCAGATGGTGTAGAATCAGCCTGGGTAGAATTGAAGAACCACAAAGGTAAGAGAACCACAGTTGGAGTCTTGTACAGGGCTCCAAAGAGCAGTCAGGAGCTGGGGCACAAGATACACCAGGAGATAGAAAAGATGTGTAGGAAATGCAAAGTACAATAATCATGGGTCATTTCAGTATGCAGGGGAACTCAGAACATTAGATTGGTAGTGGTTCACAAGAAAATGAATTTTAGGAATGTTTATGAGATGGCTTTTTGGAGCGACTTCTGTTGGAGTCCACTCGGGAACAGATGATACTGGATTTAATGATGCAGGATTCGTAAGGGAGATTCGTAAGGGAAACTTCGGAAGAAATTATCAGAACATGGACGAATTTATTGTGCAATTTGAGAGAGAAGATAGAATCAGAAATAACAGTATTTCAGCTGAATAAAGGCAACTGCAGAGGCATAAGGAAGAAGCTGGGTAGAAATGACTGGGAGAGGGGTCAAGCATGAAAGACAGGGGAACAGCAATGATAGCAGATTCCAAGATTAATTCAGGAGACACAGCAGAGATTCTTGTCGAGGAATAGAGGCATGGTACAGGAAGGATGAGACACCCAGGGCTGACGATGGAAGTCAGGGATTGCATACAAGCAAAAGAGCAAGCATATAATGTGGTGAGGGACAGTGGGAAACTAGAGAATTTGGGAATCCTACAAAGACTAAAAGAGGGCAAAACAGGACAGAGAAGATTAGATATGGAGGTAAGCTAACCAGTAATAGAAAGGAGACTGTAAGAGGTTCTTTCGATATATAAAGTGCAAAAGAGAGGCAAAAGTGAATATGGACCATTGGATTATGGGCACAGTGGTTAGCACTGCTGCATCACAGCGCCAGAGACCCGGGTTCAACTCCCGCCTCAGGCGACTCTCTGTGTGGAGTTTCCTCCCACAATCCAAAAATGTGCAGGTTAGGTGAATTGGCCATGCTAAATTGCCCGTAGTGTTAGGTGAAGGGGTAAATGTAGGAGTATGGGTCTGGGTGGTATACGCTTCGGCAGGTCGGTGTGGACTTGTTGGGCCGAAGGGCCTGTTTCCACACTGTAAGTAATCTAATCTAATCTAAAAATGATACTGGAGAAACAGTAGCGGAAAACAAAGAAATGAATGAGGAACTTTGCATCAATGTTCATGATGCAAGACACGAGTAATTTCCCAAAAAATGAAGAGAGTGATAGGGCAGAGCTGAGTATGGTGGTCATCACTAAGAAGAACATGATAGAAAACTGAATGGCCTGAATTTGGATAAATCACCTGAACCATATGGACTACACGCCAGCATTGTAAGGGAGATAGCTGAAGAGGTAGTGAAAGTGAAAGTGGTGATCTTTCAGGAATGAATAAAATCAGGAAAGGCTGGAAAATTGCTAACGTGACACTCCATTTAAGAAGGCAGTTAGGCAGAAGATGGAAGATTATAGACTGATTAGCCTAACCTTGGTTGTGGGTAACATCCTGGAATCCATCGTGAAGGATGGGATTTCTGAATACTTGGAAGTATTTAGTAAAATAGTGCAAAGTCAGCATTGTTTCATCAATGGGAGATCATGACAAACCTGCTGGAATACTTTGAGGGAGTAACGAGCAGATTTGACCAAGGAGAACCAGTAGATGTTATCCACCTGCTTCTCTAAAATCCTTTGATAAGGTGCCACGCAGGAGGCTTTTGAGAAAGATGAGGGACCCTGGTGTTACAGGCAAGGTGCTAACTTGGATAGACACAAGGCTGCATGACAGAAAGCAGAGAGTGGGGATAAAAGTGTCCTTTTCAGGATGGCAGCCAGTGACAAGTGGTATTCCTCAAGACTCAGTGTTGGGACCACAAAATTCGCTTTGAGCATTACTGGTCTACATGAAGGAACTGAGGGCATTCTGGCTAAGTTTTCAAACAGTGCAAAGATGGAATAGAGGGATAGGTAGCATTGAAGAGGTGTTTCGGCTGCAAGAGGACGCAGTAGCACCCTATAGCACCCCTCTGATGTTCCCCTTCCAGACCACCAACCTCAGGATACAACGCATTTCTGATACCAACAGTCAGACCACACCACCAGAGATATACTTCCCTCCCCACCCCTATCAGCACTCTGCAGAGACGATTACCTTCACGACTCCCTCGTTAGGTTCACGCATTCCCCCATCCCACACCCCAACAAGCCACCTTCCACTCCCGGCACCTTCCCTTGCCATTGCATGAGGTATTAAACATGTGCCAACAACTTCCCCCTCACCTCCATCCAAGGCCACAAAGGATCCTTCCACATCAGACAGAAAATATCTTGTGCATCCAAACACCTCATCTACTCTGTCCATTGCTCCTGGTCTCCTCTACACTGGGGAGACAGGATGTCAATTTGTAGAACAGTTCAGGGAACACTCTCCATCACACACCCAACAACCCACTTCCCTGTGGCTGAATACTTCACCTCCCCTACCACTCCTCCAAAGACATGCAAGTTCTTGGCCTCCTCCACAGCCACATTCTAGCCACCAGATGTCTGGAGGAAGAGTGCATCGTCAACCACCTTCAAACCCTTCAACCACATGGTATCCAGCGCAATGTCACCATTTTCCTTATCTCCCCTTACTCCACCTTATCCCAGATCTAACCCTCCAACTGAGCGCCACTTGTTGAACTGTCCTACGTGTCTATCTTCCTTCCCATCTATCCACTCCACCTTTCACTCTCACCACTCACCTCCATTTAGCCATCGCCTTCCAAGCTACCTTCCTCCCAGCCCCTCCCATTCATCTCTCAACCTCCTTACGCCCACCCACTTCATTCCTGATAAAGGCTTTATGAAAGAAACGTCGAATATCCTGTTCCTCAGAGTCCGCCTGACTGGCTGTGCTTTTCTAGCACCACACTTTTTGACTCTTATCTCCAGCATCTGCGGTCCTCACGTTCTCCTGCTGAAGGATTTGCACAGATTGGGGAGTGAGCAAAGAAGTGGCAGGTGGACTATAATGTGGGCAAATGTGAGGTCATGCAGTTTGCCAGGAAAAATAAAGGCATGGACTATTTTTTAAATAGCGAGCAAGTTCAGAAGACTGGGGGTGGGGGGAAGGGTGGGGGGGAGGGGGAGGGTTCTAGTCCAAGGATCTTGAAAGGTAAACCTGCAGGATGTCAGCAGTTGGGAAGGCAAATAAAATGATTCCATTTATTTCACGAGGGCTTGAATATAAATGCATCTGTACTTCTGAGGCTCTCTAAGATTTTGGTCAGTCGACATTTGGATTATTGTGCACAATTTTGGGTCTCATATCTCAGGAAGAATGAACTGGCCCTGGTGCATTTTCCGATGCGGTTCACGAAAGTGGTCCCAGGAATGAAAAGCTTAACATATGAAGAACATCTGAGAGATCTGGGTCTATAATTGATAGCGTTCAGAAGGATGTTAGAACAGAGAACATAGAAGAATACAGCGCAGTACCGGCGCTTTGGCCTTGGATGTTGCACTGATCCAAGCCCACCTAACCTACA
>NW_025192592.1:0-3735 GCF_004010195.1 Chiloscyllium plagiosum
TGGGCCGCTGAGGACTCAGCGTCAATACGGATAAATGTGAACCCTCTCAGACAAAGTGAACCCTTGTTGTTTTTAGACAAAATGACAACATTTATGGAGCATTGTCATAACCCAATAATTATCAATGCTGTTAAAGCATGAATGACAATGTGTCAGATCGAGGGCAATACAGCCAAAACCATGTTTCTTACCCCAGTAATCTGAATACCGGGTTGTCATCCGGGAATAATGGATTCCAGGTTTAAGCAGAAGGCAGCCAGGGGTGTACCTTGCTTGACTGATTTAGAATTCGTAGAATCCATGCAGTGTGGATACAAGCCCTTGGGCCTAGCAAATCCACTTCGACCCTCTGAAGAGTAACCCAACCAGATCCATTCCCCTTCAATTCTCTATTTACCCTGCCTAATGACGCAACCTCCTCATTCCTGAACACGATGGGTGATTTATCAATGACCAATTCATCTAACCTGCACATATTTGGACTGTAGAAGGAAACCCACACAGACACGGTGAGAATGTTAACTCCTCACAGCCAGTCACCTAAGGCCGGAACCAAAGCCGAGATCCTGGTGCTGTGAGGCAGCAATGCTCACCACTGAGCCACCACGTGTTATTTGAGGGAGAAACAATGATATCATTTGATCAAATAACGCGTACGTATGGACTACCTAGTAGAGACCTCTTCTGTTTTCTTTTTTCCAGATCAGAGATTTGCTTTAAAAAAACACACACTTTTTAACAGACTCTTACAGATCCGATAGAGAGAATTTGTTGCATATTGCTTAGAATACACTCTCTGTCAGTACCATTTTATCATTAGTTGGAAGTGTCCCCTCAGACGAGACTGTGCAGCTTTGTGATGTCTGCGAGAGAGAGAGAGTTGCGGGTTCGGGCCACTTCGGAGACATGGGAGGATATTTGTGAAAATGTTCGAAGGATTTCATCTGTAATAGCACCCATTCCATGCAGTTGAAAATTCCTCACTGGTTCTATCTTACCCCAGATTATCTCTCAAAATTCAAAGTGGGATTATCTTCAGCATTTCCGAAATGCAGAATGACTACAGACACTCTTCCTCATTGCTTGCGGCGCTGCAGGCTTCAGATATATTGAAGCACTGTGGTAGGTGTGATAGAGTGGGTCGCGGGGACTGAATTGGAAACGGACTTTGTTTCTCTTTTTCTGGGCCTGCCCAGGGTACTTTACACTGATGCACATGTGAAATAATATCCTTACTTTCTATGCTAGGAAAAGCATTCTGTTGTGTTGGATGTCTGAAACCTCGCCACCGCCTCCCCGCCCCCCCTCCCCCCGCCCAACCCCCCGCTCATCGTAACTCCTCCCCCCGCCCAACCCCCGGGTCATCGTAAGCTCTTCATGGAGAATATCCCTTTGAACTTTTTCACTAGCATCGTCCCCCCAAAAAAGCCAGATATTTATAGAAGACATGGCAGACCTTTTTGGATTACCGTGATACAGGTTTATCAGCCACTCTCAGAAGGGCTTTTGTACAGCCCTGACGATATTATCTATATGACTCTTATATCCAAAGAGGAAGACTAATGAACATAAAAATGGATATCAGTTAATGCTCTTGAAGAACGAGAGCTATAATTTTGTTATGCTGAGCTGCATTATTTATTCATTATTTCTTGTTTATTTTTGTTTTTCTTCTGTCCGTTTAGTGTTTTTAACTTGTTTTGCTTGTACATGCACATGCGTGTAATTTTGATCAGTTATTTGAGTTGTGTTGTTATTGGTTTATTATAATATTAAAAATCTATTTTTCAATAAAGATATTTTTAAAAATATTAAAATGCTAACATTGATAGAATAGAGTCCCAAAGAACTCTCATTAGAGAGACCACTCAAGGCAGTTTATCCTGAGGGTCACCACACCTCGGGTGATGGGGTGAGGTTGAGAGAGCGTCCTCTTCATGGTAACCTCTGTCAGTGTGAGGAACTGACCCTGCACTGTTTGCCTCCCCCTGCATCACAAACCAGCCATCCTGCCAACCGAGTGGGAGACTGTGTAACTGTTACACACAGAAATAGTCACAGACAAAGGGCAAGGGAAACATTCATAACAAGGGAAGTGGTAAAATTCAGATAACGGTCAAGATAACGGCTGAGGGTAAAAACGTTCTCGGCTCGAAATTGTATTTTATAACAAGACGTGTTTAGAAGCTGTTTTTGGTTTAATATTTAAGGCGAGTCAAGTGAAATAACCAGAATTACCTAAGTGTGATTGGTCATCTATAGCTATAAAATAAGTGTAGATTTTTGTTTTGTCTGTGTAAAGTATGCTGACCGTTGCATGAAAGTAAATAGTTGATGGAATATACTGTGAGGAGATTGCATTCCATGGGAAATGCCCTCAAACAGGCGCTTGAAGAAGACTATGGTAAAAGTGCCTGAGTGCCGTCTGGACAGTGACAGGAACCCAGGGGGTTGAACGACTGAAAGCTCCTGCAACATGGAGCTGAGGAAACCATCAGATCAGCTGGGACCTTATTAAATGCTATAGCACATTTGAAAGGCTGAATGGCCTTAACAGGGTTTGAAATGTGTATGATTTCGAAAACGTGCATCCCTACTCCTTCCTCTGATGTGTTACACACTGGGGCACTGCCATTTTCCTGAAACTGGGCATTATTTGGAACACTGTGTGGAACATTCCATAATTGGTATTCTCCGCAATACTGTGTGGGGGGTATTGCATAGGTGAGAGAGATAGAGAGCGAAGCTGCTGCATGCGACAGTGAGAGTGGTGGAGCATAAGCCTTGTTCGTGCTATAACAGCTATACAGTGAGTGTGAGGGAGCAGATAGAGTACGGTGACCCTTATCCTGACAGAACGGGGAAGGTTATTGATGCTTGCCCTGTATTACTGGACATTTCTTCACACCGCAGATACTGCACTGAGCTGGGTATTGAGCACAGACCACGCTCGGTTGGTCTGGTGTTATGGCCCATCCTGGGAAGGGAATGGTCTCCCTCTGTACTAGCCCATCCACTATGTACACCACGCTCCGTCAACAAACTGTAGTGTAATTGCCCCTTATCTGCCATGCTCGGGGTAAACTGTACAGGGCAGCTCCAAACTGAGAAAGCTTAGCCGTGTGCCCCTCAGCCTTTTAAAGATGGCACCAGTGCCATCTCGGGAAATCTATCTAGGGACATTTGGGCGAATGTGAGAACCTCCAGTCATGATGGATGGGAGAATCGGGCTGGCATTCAATGAGAGGGGGTGGTGTCGGTGGTATTTAATGAGGTGAGTTCGTTAAGGTGAAACCAGGAAAATAGCTCAGCTTCGTACAGACAATCCCTCTGTCACACTCAATGAAAATGACATTGAGATAAATTAATGTTTTATACGGCTCAATGAGCCAAAGACTCTGCTGTCCTCACTCCCAGTTACAAAGCTGCAGAACAAATGCTCATTCAAAACTCTCCATCGCCTGAACTCACAGCAATATTCCATTCACTCATAATTCTTCATAATACTGACCCGTGTTGCATGTTACTATCAAAATGGCTTCATTTCAGTATTCTGAAACCTGTGAACATACCTTTCCATGACATTTTTTCTCAGCCTGTCCCTCTCTGTCTCTGTCACGAAACACACGTATTTACAGTCATACATTTCTACTGCATGGACACGGGCCCTTCGGCCCAGCTGGTCCATTCTAACCAAAATGAACATCCACACTCACCTCATTTCCCTGCCCTTGC
>NW_025192593.1:0-3735 GCF_004010195.1 Chiloscyllium plagiosum
CGGACGAAAGGAGAGCAGCAGCTGACAGAGCATTTTTTGACAGACCGTCTGAAACCAAGTTGCAACAGATTACAATGCACCAGGCTGCTCGGAACGCTGCGCTCACCCAGACAGCAAAGAGAGCAATTTTATTTACGAAACAGCAGGTATTCGAACATGGTGATAATCCGACTAGATATCTGGCATACTTGGCCAGAAAGAAGAGTGCCCCAGTCTATCACATCCATTAGTGACTATGCTGTTAAAATCACCTGCTATCTCAGAAAGATTAATGTAGCATTCATGAAGTTCTTTTCTGGGTTGTTCCAGTCAGAGGGCTGTGAGGACAGATTGGCGACGATGATGCCCGTTTTTATTATCCTGGACCTCCCAGGTGTAATTTCAAAGCAGGCATCTCTTTCTAATGCCCCTCGAACAATCCAAAAGATACAAGAGGCGGTGAGGCAGCTCCAGAATGGTAAATACCAGGCCCAGACGTATTTTAGAGTGAGATTTAAAAGGGGTTCATAGACATGCTGGCTGGGCCAATGTTGCATATGTCCAATTATTCATACAGCCAGGTCTACATCCCATCGTCTCGGAGAGAAGGAAATATTTATCTTATTCTCCCAAGGATTGCACTTCATATAGGCCTATATCTTTATTAAATGTGGACTTTAATATTTTGGTGAAAATGCTGGCGTTGAACCTGGAGAAGGTCTGCCCTTCGTTATGAAATAGGACCAGACAGGTTTTATTAGGGGGTCATAGGTCGTCTAATAATAATAGGAGAGTGCTAATGTGGTTCAGGTGTGCCAGCAAGGATCGATTCCAGGCTTGGTAGTGAATGCAGAGAAAACATTTGACCGGGTGGAGTGGCCGTACGTCTTTAATGTCCTGTAATGGTTTGGTCTTGGAGGGGCCTTTGCCAGGTGGGTGACAGTGTTATATAATTACAAAGCAACGGATCTCACTCGTGGTATAAGGTCTGACGATTTTTGCAATGGCAGAGGCAGCCATCAAGGATGTCCTCTTTCACTGTTATTATTTACATTGGTGATTGAGCAGTTGACAGAGCCTATCCGGAGGGACCACAATGTTACTGCCCTGGAGGTAGGATCAGGATGGCATAAGATCACACTTTATGCAGACGACGATCTTCTCTTTCAAACTAACTCGATGATATCTGTGCCCCAAGTGATTAATGTATTTGGTTCTTTCTCGGGGTATAAAATAAATTTTATGAAATCGGAGACCATGCCTGTCGGGGGTCTTATTGGAGTACATGATCTTGGAGGTGGAATCCGATTCCCTTTCAGATGGTCCGTGGGAGATTTCCTGTATTTGGGCATTTTTATCACGCCAGCCTTCAATCAATTAGATAAGGCTATCTTCCTGCAGTTGCTCGAGAATATAAGACAGGACCTTCAGAATTGGGAGGATCTTTCGATATCCTGGTTGGGTAGAATAGCTCCAGTCACAATTAATGTATTCCCTCGTTTTTATATCTTATGCAAATGCATCTTTTGATGCTGCCCAGGCAGCTTATGCAGAGCTTTACAGTCGGCTTGGATCTTTTATTTATCATCACAGGCAGCCTCTCATGGAGCTCATCCAATTGCAGCTTCCTCGGGGGCTGATGGTTGTGGATCTTACACACTTTAACAAATACCAATTGTGTTCCCTCCTAGCCTATGTGGCTGATTGGGCTTGCCAAGACCAGCGGTCAATGTGGTTGGACATCGATGCCTCCCAGGCAAAATGTCCCCTCATTAATCTGTTGTTCATGAACAAGTTGCGGACCGTTATGGACCATTGCAGATATCCAATTGTCTTGAACACAGTTAAAACATGGAGAATGATGCAACAAAGTGAGAGCAATTTACAAACAAATACACGTTCCCATTTATTCCCATTGTAGAATTGAAAGTTTCTGGATTTTGGCTCTGGGAGTCCAGAGGATTTTCCTTTTTGGGAGACTTATTTGACAGGGAGGGAATGACATCGTTCGAGCAGCTGAGCCAGAAATATGAGCTATCTAAGAGGGACCTCTTTCGTTACTTCGAGATTAGGAATTTTATACAGAAAAAGAGTACATTAATGGTTAGTCTCTATAAGTCAAAAATGGAGATGAGAGTGCTTCAGTCTACGGCCACTCTTTCGGTCGGTACCCTCTAGCATTTAATATGAGGTAGTGTCTCAATGGACATAGAGCAGTTGCGTGGAATTTGTGTTCAGCAATTGGGAATAGACGTCTTCACCAGAGGAGTGGGCAGATATTTGGAAGAATGTCAGGAAGATTTCGATTTCCAATAGGACGCAAGCTATGCAGCTGAAGGTACTCCACAGGGTTTATTTGGCATCGGAGTGGCTGCCCAAACTTAAGACAGGAGCGTCTCCAGCATTCCAAAATGTAAAAGAGACGTTGGTACTCTTACGCATTCCTCGTGGCCATGCCAACAACTTTGCAGGTATTGGGGCGCAATAGTGAGTGTTTGGGAAGGGGTCTTGGAAATCGAGGTCAAGGTAGATCTGGTGTCCCTTCTCTTGATTTCTCCGAATCACCCACCTTTCGGAAGAGATTGTTTAGTATTCTTTCAGTTTGTGCGAGGAAGAACATTGTGATGAGGTGGATATCAGAAAATCCCCCAGGATTCTCGGGGTGATGTAGGTTAGTTATGGAGCACATACCCCTGAATTTCCTTACAATCATGGTGCACCAGAAAATGGAACTTTTTGATAGGACGTGGCGGCCCTTTTAAAACCATGTAGACAGGGGCTTATTGGATATTTTGGTCAGGGCCTTTGTGTAATCATTAGCATTGTGTCTGGTGTCCCAGATGCCCCATGGGAGGAAAAATGCTGAACAAACACGGCTACACAATGCCAGCTGTCGATACACTAAGGAGCCAATTGGGACCCACAGCCAGAACATACAGGAGAGCTTACGCCATACATCTTACACATTGTTTCTGAGCCTGATAAAGATGTCCCCAGGAATCCAGGGATATGAGCATCAACTGCTAGTTTAAGGTACAGAAGGTCGGATATTCATGTTATAATTGAATGCTTACTTGACTGACAAATTGAATAACTGTGGCTCTCCTCAGAGAAATGAGTCTAGCTGGATGAATCACACTTTGGGGAGGCGGGTTCCAATAACAAGAATAAGAACATAATATAAATATGCTGAGAGATAAGCTCAATTGGTCAGTTATATCAGTTGTCCAATCCACCTCACAGAATCAGACACCATAATCCAGATGGGATATATGTTCAGCATGGAGCACAGTACAGACCAGGCTAGTGTACTGCTCAATACAACCCAGTACTCTGTACAGACAGTGCAGACCACAACAGTCCATGGGGAGATGTGCAGTGTATAACAGTGAATTGCTTTGTAAAGCTGGAGCAGTTAGTGCTGTGTCCTCCACCCCAGTGCATTGTTCAGTAAATACAGTGTTAGAGCGCTGTCCAGCGTGAGGAAACTTGCAGTCCATGCTGGAAGTGACAGCGTATGCAGCTCCCATCCATTTACAGCTTCATGCTTCCATTGTGCCAAGGGATGTTGAACATCTAGTCAAAAGGTGCGAGGAAGTGTACATAGGGTTGAGGAGGCAAGGATCAGACAGGGCTCTAGAGGGTTGCAAGTTAGCCAGGATGGAACTGAAGAATGAACTCATGAGAGGAAGAAGCGGGCATGAAAAAGCCTTGGTGGGTAGGAGTAAGGTAAAGCCTAAGACATTCCACAGTTAT
>NW_025192594.1:0-3735 GCF_004010195.1 Chiloscyllium plagiosum
TTTCTCATGGAATCCAACAAAAATGTTTGCAAGAGCTGGGCTAGTGGGGACTCCATGGCAACATCATGTATTTGGTTCAAGACAAAAAAACTGCAGATGCTGGAATCCAAAGTAGACAAGCAGCAGTTTGGAAGAATACAGCAATCAAGGCAGCATCAGGAGGTGGAGAATCCAACTTTCAGTGCAACCCTTCTTCGGGACTGGGGGTAGGTGTAGGGTGAGCTACAGATAAAGGGGGTGGTGGGGCAGGGTGGTGAAGTGGAGACAGTCGGCCTTGTCCTCACCATACATCATCCTTCAACACTTCTACCAACTCCAAGTAGACACAACCACCAAGAACATCACCCCTCCCCACCCCTCTCTGCCTTCCACACGGACTGTTCCCTTCGACAGTCCTTAGTTTGTGCCACTCCCCCCCCCTCCATTGCATCCAACCCTCCACCACCTTCCCCTGCAATCAGAAAAGATGCAAAACCTACCAGCACACCCCCCTTCCTATCCCCACCTCACCTCCATCCAGGGATCCAAACCACCCATTTTAATTCCCCTAACTAATTCCTTTCCGACAGGACTATCCTTGGCCTCCTCGATTGCCACAACAAAACACACTGCAAATTGGAGAAACAATACCTCATCTTATGCTCGAGCAGCCTATAGCCTGGAAGACTCAACATTGAGTTCTCCACCTTTCCCAATTCCCTTCCCATCCCCTCCCCACCCCTTCCACTCTTCTCTACCACTGAACGGATTCATTCCACCCATTGACCAATCAGGTCTACCTGTCTTCACCTATCCCCACCTCACCACCCTGCCACCATCACCCCCTTTATCTGCAGCTCCCCCACACCCAACCCCAGTCCCAAAGAAAGGTTACACCCAAAACATCGACTTCTCCACCTCTTAATGCTGCCTGGCTTGCTGAGTTCTTCCAACCTCCTGCCTGTCTATTCAACATCATCCATTTGGACATTCGAATGCCACTTTGCTGTTAATGTGGAAGTCCTGTATCGTCTTTGCAAATGTGAAGAATCTTTCACTAGGTTTGCAGTAAACTTGCTCAAATCTGATTGCAGCAATTCATCCAATTCGTTTTGTGCAGAACCAATCATAACAAAAGTAGAGTGTAAATAAACATCACTTTTACATATCTTGGATACCACTTGCATAAAATGAAACACAGAACTGCAGATTCTGGAGGTAGCAAACAAAACTGAAATTGCTGGAGAAATTCAGCAGGTTTTGAGTCCAGTGAGTCTTCGTCAGCCTATGCATTTATGGATTTTGCAAGTTGTGAGGATGAACCCCATCATATATATCACCCAGCAGCTCATTGTTCTTACAATTGTTTTAGCTTTCTTTTGAACAAGATTGTTTGGTCATATTGAGCTACAAGTCCAATAGAAAAGATTTTGGACCCATCATTAAGAAAGGTGTGCATTCTGTGGATATAGTTTTGGTGGTAACGGGTGAGCATTTCAGTCCCTGCCTTGAGTTTACCAATTTGTATCTGGATTGACCTCAAAGCCTTCACAATATTGCCAGCCATTCACATTGCATGTGAAAATTAGACAAGTTGTTTGGAATTATGTAATAGATATCACTTTCAAGGATTCATTGTCTTCAGTGGATATTGGCTTCTGGTTGGATAGTTGGAGGGAGTAGACAAGTTCAAACTCAGCAAATACCACCAAAGCAAAATATTGGTGATACTGAAGATTTGAAATATGAACAGGAAATATTGGAGAAACTCAGCTGGTCTGGCAGCATCAGCAGAGAGAGAAAGAAAGTTACTGATTCGAGTCCAATAACTCATCTTTGCAACTGATTTAATGGGGGACACAATTTAAACTATATGCAAAGCAAAACTCCTCGCTTCCTAAGAGCATGTAGTCAGAGAGGTTTAGTGTGTGTTTAATGGCATCATTTATTTCATTGCCCCAAATCTCTTCTAGTGAAGCGGGTTTAAGGTGCAACCACATTTCAAGCTAGTGCTGTCATTTATTGAAGCAGTGTATGGATCAAATCAAAAATGAAAGAAGTTTGTGCACTTAATGCAAGCACAGCTTAGGGTACAGTGTAAATTAGTAACCCTATTATCAATCTGTTCAATCTCATATTGCATATATGAGCTTCAATTGTGGGAATATGTCTCACTTTAACATTACCATTATATTTAAAAATGAAAATTGACACAACCTTGTTTAATATGCTTTTGGAGAAATTGAATAGCTTAGGTATTCTTAATTTACCTGCAAGTCTTGTGAGTATTTCATTGATATCTGAATTTCATCTTGAATGTAACATTGTCTTATGTATCTCAGAATAATATTTGGGAGAGCAGATCCTGAGAATTGCAAACCAATGAGAACTCGCTTCTCATAAAGTAAAAACTGTTGTTTTTCCCTTACCTTTGCATTTCTTTCGATGAAAAGCGCAATTGAAAAGCTCTGGAAAAGTATGCCCTTTCTCATAGAGGTTTGGTGTCTTAGTGTTGATAAATATCTCGATGATGATTAGTACTAGTACACTGATTGAAAACAACCGGAAATGAGTCCACAGCATGCTGATCACTTTCAAGGATTAATTTGATGCCCACCATAGTTTGAATTGTTGCGTATATGTTTAAAGTATCAGATAATCTGCATGATAATGCATTTTAGCAATGTTTCATTCTTTAATGAAAATATTCTGAGAAGGATTCAAACTAACAGTCTAATTTCATTAATGGAACTTATTTGGAGAATGAGAATCTGGAAATCGTATGTCAGCTTATATTTCCTAAATAGCAATATGTATTCCTGCCAAGATAATACACGTCAGAGCTCTATCTTTACTAGCAAGCAGGATAGTATGTAATAATTCTCATAACCAGTTAAGACTGTATTCATGAACCAAATGCATGTCTTGTAACAAGTACATATGATAGAAAACATCTTGAGCTCTCACTGACAAAACACATTCACCAACATTTAGAATGTTCATTTCAAATGAATCAATTTTGTGGAGAAATCTCTATCATTTCTCACATTCTGGTTTGTTTCCCATCTTATTGCTATCCAGGATATGAGTGATGCAAAAATGTGTTTTAGTGTTTTCATTTTGCCCCATTCCTTACTCCAAACACAAAGGCAGCATTCTGAGCAATGTGCTCAGCTGTTTAAATTGCTCACCAATGCTGAATAACACCTCATTTGGGGTGACACATTTGGACTGAGAGAAATGAACAGAATAAGATAAAGGTGCCATCCTGTTCCACAGAGAGAAGTGACCAGTTTATGCTATTGAAGCCACACATAGTGGTGATTTGTAGACAGTCAAGGACAGCCTTATGTTGAGGTGCCCTCAAGCTTGCATACCCCAGGTTGTAGGGCTGCTGGCCTCAAGCTTCCTGATTGGGCCTGCAGATTTGAATGCTGTCTCCTGAAAGGTTGTGCTTCCAAGAATGCTCATTGAATGGATAAGCTTGAGAAACTCAGTTCAGGTCCTTTTGTCTGCAAGGTGTCAACCATAATTAAAATTGTACATTTACCTCCAAGTCAGTATATCATGGGTTAAAGATGTACTCCAGGGTTGAGCACATGATCTAAACTTACACCCCGGTCCTCACCTTCCACCCCACCAACCTCTGTATACATCACATCACCCTCTGCCATTTCCGCCACCTACAAACAAATTCCACCACCAGAGATATATTTCCCTCCCCACCCCATCCGCTTTCTGTAAAGACCATTCCAT
>NW_025192595.1:0-3735 GCF_004010195.1 Chiloscyllium plagiosum
CATGGACGGGTTGGACTGAAGGGTCTGTTTCTGTGTTGTACATCTCTCTGACTCTATGAGTGGGAGTGTAATGGTAATAGGCGATGGCACAATAAGGGGAGCAGACAGACGTCTCTATGGCTGCAAGTGTGACATCAAGATCTACCATGACTTATGCAGTCTCCCAGATGCCAGGGTCAAGGATATCACTGGGAGGCTGCAGAACATCTGAATGGAGAAAGACAACAGCCAGAGTATGTGGCACTAATGAAAATGGTAAGAAGAGGGATAAGGTTCGGCAAATAGAATATAGGGATTTAGGAAATAAATTAAGAGGCCGGAAGTCAAAGGTAGTAATCTCAGAATTCTAGAACCAGGGGTCACAATCTGAGGATACGGGTACAGTTGGTTCTTCTATAACATGCATTTCTTCAACGGGAATTGGCTATAACGCTATTGAAAAATTTAAACCATTACAGAGAAGCTTTGAGGGACATGGGCAGGGAGTATTTCATTCGGCTAATCAAATTCCAGATAATCAAATGCCGGATAACATTGTTTAGCCAAGCATTGGGACCTTGCTATCTTGCCGGATAATCCGATATTCAGATAATCAAATGCCGGATAATTGAGGTTCCTCTGGATTTATAGAATGTGAACTTTCCTTACTTGTGTTGGCTATAACACAATTCCGGTCCCTTTGGTTCAAATGGTGCTGCTATTACGCAATTTTCTTCTAACGCGGGATCACATGGGAATGGAGCTATCATGTTACATCAGATCAGACTGTAAACCATTTAGGTCTGAGGTGAGGAGAATTCTTTTCACTCAGAGTGGGGAGCCTGTGGAATTCTCCGCTACAGAGGTCAAGACATTGAATGTTTTTAAGAAGGAGTTAGATATAGTTCTTAGGGCTAAAGGGATCAAAAAAATTGTGAGAGAAAAGCAGGAACAGGGTAGAGAGTTAAATGATCAGCCCTGATCATATTGAATGGTGGAACAGGCTCAAAGGGCTGAATGGCCTTCTCCTGCTCCTATTTTCCTGTGTTTTACTACCATGTGCTAGTGAAATCAGGAATGGAAGGAGAGATCAGTTGAATGCCTAGCTGGAGAGCCGCGTAAGAGGGAAGGATTTAGATTCTTGAGGAATTGGGGCCAATTCTGGGAAAAATAAAATTGGTGCACAACCTGAATGGGTTCTCCCAACAGGACCAGAACCAATATCCTCACAGGAACATTAGCGAGTATTGTGGGGAAGGTTAAACTAGGATGGACGGGAGACTGGAAACTCAAGTATGGAGACAAGAGTGAGTGAAACAAAAATGGAAATAAAAGTAAAAAGTAAAGAAGGAACACGGGGAAAACTAGGTCTATCAGAAAACAGGGTTGGATTGGAACATAAAGTGTGTAACATGTTAAGAAAAGCCAAATCTAAAGGCATTATGTATAAATACACACAGCATTCACTATAAGGTAGATAAATAAAGGGCACAATAGATATAAGTAGGTACGACATGACTGCAAGGTGAGCAAGACTGGGAGCTGAGCTTCCAAGGTATTCAATCTTTTGAAAGAAAGATAATAAAGGAAAAGGAGGTGGGATAACATTGTTATTGAAAGACAAAGGCAAGCAACAGTAAGAAAGGATATTTGTGCAGGAAATCTATGTGTGAAATCAGTCTGGTGCGAAGAAGCAACACAAGGGGCAGAACACAGGAATGAGAGTTCTCTAGAGTCCTGGGGGTCCTTGTACATCAGCCACTAAAAACAATGATGCAGATACAATAAGCAGTTAAGAAGGCAAATGATATGTTGGCTGTCATTGTAATTGCATGAGCATCAGTCAATCAGCTATTGGTTTGATTTGGACTTGAAGAACATGCTACTTTCTACACTTATTAAAGACAAGACTTCACTACACAGATACTGAGAAATACTTATTCATTTGACCCAATGAGAACTTTTGGTCAGGGCTTATTTCATGGTTGTTGTCATTGCTGGCAATCACTCACAAACAAGTACAATGTTTACCCAGGCAATTCTGTGTCACTGGGCATGGATTGGGTGGGTCTTTACTATTTCATGGTAAAGATAATCTTCCCCATTTTAAAAACTCTTGTTGGATGACAGATAAAAAAGCTTCTATTATATTTGCTTCTATCTTTGTTTTGGAGAATGCACATTGCTGCAGTAGTTTTATAAACAAAGGACTTTCTGGCAGAGCCAATGGGATTCCTGTCCATATCGTAGAATCATAAGATTTTACAGCAAATGAGTCATTTGTTCCACTGTTTGAGTGAAGGATTAACTTAAATAGACCCACAGCCTGCTCTTTCCCAATAGTCCTGTAAGCATTTCATAAAAATATAAGAAACAGGAAAAAGAGTCGGCCATTCAGTCATATAAACCTTCTATATCACTCAGTGAGATTGTTTTAGGGTCGTAGAGTAATAGAGATGTATAGCACAGAAACAGACCCTTCAGTCCAACTTGTCCATGCCGACCAGATATCCCAACCCAATCTAGTCCCACCTGCCAGCACCCGGCCCATATCTCTCCAAACCCTTCCTATTCATATACCCATCCAGATGCCTTTTAAATGTTGCAATTGTACCAGCCTCCACCACTTCCTCTGCCAGCTCATTCCATACATGTACCATCCTCTGCATGAACAAGTCGCCCTTTAGGTCTCTTTTATATCTTTTCCCTCTCACCCTAAACCTATTTCCTCTAGTTCTGGACTCCCCACCCCAGGGAAAATACTTTGTCTATTTACCCTTTCCGTGCCCTTCATGATTTTATAAACCTCTATAAGGTCACCCCTCAGCCACCTTTAGCTCAATTCCACTTTCCCATATTATCCTGTATCCCTGGAATCTCTTGATGTCCAAAGATTAATCAATACATTTTCTTGAAGATATTCAGTAGCTGTGAGCACAACCCAGTGGGTTTGAGAATTACTGTGAATCTCCACACACATTAATGAAACCAGTGAACCTGGTCTCAGTTTGAAAAGGCCAAGCCCTTGCTCTGAGCCTGTTGTTAGATCCTCACACCTGCCATCCTCACAGGTAGCTCTTGCATTTTCTTTCAATAGTAAGTGGAGTAGCAGAAAGCATAAGGGACTGTCAAAGAATATAGATAGGAAGATATAGATAGACTGGAGAGTTGGGCAGAAAAGTGGCAGATGGATTTCAATCCAGACAAATGTGAGGTGATGCATTTAGGCAAGTCTAATTCTAGAGCAAATTATACAATGAACGGAAGGGCCTTGGTAAACGTTGATGGGCAGAGAGATCCGGAAGTGCAGGTCCATTGTACCCTGAAGGTTCTGCACAGGTGGATAGAGTGGTCAAAAAGGCATATAGTATGCTTGCCTTCACTGGACGGGGTATTGAGTATAAGACTGGAAGTCATGTTAAAATTGTACAGGACGTTGGTTCGGCTGCATTTGGAATACTGTGTACAGAGCTGGTCGCCACATTACCAAAAGGATGTGGACCCTTTGGAGAGGGTGCAGAGAAGGTTATGAGGATGTTGCCTGGTATGGAAGGTGCTAGTTATGAAGAGAGGTTGAGTAGGTTAGGTTTATTTTCATTAGAAAAAAGGAGATGGGGGGGAGGGAACCTGACTGAGGTTTACAAAATCATGAAGGGTATAAACAGGGTGGATAGAGACAAGCTTTTTTCCAGGGTGAAGGATTCCATGAAGAGAGATCACGCATTCAAGGTGAGAGGTGGAAAGTTTAAGGGGGAT
>NW_025192596.1:0-1697 GCF_004010195.1 Chiloscyllium plagiosum
TCGCTCACCTTTGGTGAGAACAGCGGCCAGAGGAACCTTGGAAAGGACCATCACCCACGTGATAAAAGCTTCGCCTCGACCAATCTGTTGTAATGCATTGAAAACATACCACCACTGAAACCAACCAACTGCCTTCTCTGCATCGAAAAACACCACTAATCGTTGTTGACACGCTTGAATCATATTGAGTAATCGCATAATAATGTTGGAAAATCTGCAGTCCATTGTAAAGCCCTGGTCGGCCTCGACCAGTGACACTATCACCAATGTGAAAAACAATGGCGAATGAGGACAACTTTGTCGACTGCCTCCGAACCGCTTCCAGAATATCGCTATAAAGCACCCTCACCCACTTCATAAAACTTCACCTGGACCAACTGTTTTAATGTATAGATGACACGTGACCACTCAGCCCAATCAAATGCCTTCTCTGCATCAAAGCAGACCTTGAAGCCCTTTACAGATTGATGTTGACACGCTTGCATCACATTGAGTAATCTCCTAACATTATTGGAAGAATAGCCATTTGTCGAGTCAGTCTGGTACTCTTTAACAATGGTAGGTAGCACTGTTTCCGGCTAAATGCAAGGGTCTCAGATAGGATTTTAAAATCGCCCGTTAATCGTGACATGGGCCTACAAAAATCACAGCCCTCTATGGTCTTCCCTTTCTTCAGAATAAGAGATATATTTTCCTCTTTTAAGGATGGTGATAGGCAGAATGATTTTATGAGTGACTGAACATGGCCCTGACAACATTCATTGGGAAGGCGGTCACGATTGGGCGTCTTTCCACTCTGATGTTGGTTCACAGCGTCCTGCACCTTCAGCACTGGTAATGATGCATTAATGCAGACACTTCTTCAGAGGTTATTCATGGAAGATCCTAGTTCTTGAAAAAATACTCCAACTTAATTAACCTATCCTCACAAAGTTCAATCTGATATCGGTCGGAGTTAAGTGACCGAATTGCTGCATTTATCTTTTTGGAATCGCAGGTCAGGGTCCCCGTACCTTTCCTAATTGAGGTAATGACTTGGGAGGCACTCCTTTTCCTGGAAAGATTCGTTAAACACTTGCCCGGCTTATCACCATTCTCAAACAACCTTTGTTTTACAAAAGAAAATTCCTTCTTGGCTCTGTGAGTGAGCATGGAATTCAATGTAGACGGAATCATTGCGATCATCTGTCGCTCAGCCACCGAGGGTTGATCAAAGTCTGCCCTCTCTCCAGCACACAACCTTGTCTCGAGCAACTGCTGCTGCTCCCCATTCTGCAGCTTCCAAAAAGAATAACTATTTCCTTGTCAGAAACCTGAGCTGTTTCCCATAGAGTGGATGGATTACTGGCGAAATCTGAATTAATGCCTCAGGAAGTTCTGGAATCGTTATAGAAATAGACGGTGAAACTATAACCCTTCAGAACAAAGGGATCAGTTTGCTAGTGTCTCTACACTGTTATATTGTCCATACTCTTAGCCAATAAGTATACCACTGCATGGTTAGAAATGGCAATATTCCCAATTGCACAGGACACCCTCGAATCTGAGATTGCTGCAGGGTCTGAGGAAGTGATCAAACTTCCTTTGACATTACTGCAGGTTAGAGAAGAAAGTAAAATCTCGACCTGGGGGCTGGAGATTCCTCCAAATATCTGCCTGCTCTAGTTCCACACACAAATTTACGAATTAATTCGTTT
>NW_025192596.1:1739-3735 GCF_004010195.1 Chiloscyllium plagiosum
AGCAAATAAACTCTCGAAATACCGTATTATTTCCCATATATCAAGTCTTTGAGGATTATGACCTTTCTCTGAATGTCTTGTACTATCTAACTGTTTAAATGAAAGATTCGTCCTATGAAGTATGGCTTCTCCGCTACTCGTGATATTCAAAGAAGAGAAATAAACTCTATCAAACCCACCCTGCTGTAAATTCAAACGTTCTTGTCATCAAGGTGCGTTTCCCGCAATAGAGCAATATCAACCCTCACCTTTTTAAGAGGAGAGAGTAACTTTTTCCTCTGAACTGGCGAATGGCTCCACTTAATGTTCCAGGTACACAATTTTGAGTACATCATTGGGAAGAACACACTGTCACAACATTTGAAATCCAGAGAGGAAGAACTCCAACAACAAATCGCCGAGCATCAATGAAAAAAAAAATAGAGCCTAAAAACTACACAGACTAAATCTACAACAATTAACATGCTCTCAAAACCTGCCAAAACTACTTACATACAAAACCACAAAAAGAAACGCTTCTAGCCACTGCGCACTGGGGGCATTCATATACCCCAAAACGTTAACATCTGCCTCGCTACCAAGGTGGTATCCAGGGCAATTAATTACAAAAACGGGCTTAAGTACACCATAGGGGGCATTTAGTCATCACAGCCACATTGATAACGACCACCAGCTTGTGCCACACCCAGAGAAAGATAAAAATGAACATGCTCCCCATTCCCGACTATAATATAACACTGGTTGATAACAGAAAAATCAAGCAAACATTCTTTCTGAATGAAAAACATGGTTATCTGTATTTTTAAATCATCCAACACACCATAAAGTGTGCACAAAGGTTTCGCTTTCACTGGAGAGTCAAGTAAGTTCGAGGACCTATTGAAAGTTATATAGAGCACCACTCGGTACCTGAAGGAATACTGAATCCAGAGTTCCCTTAGTTCTCTTGATAACATCGATAAACTTCCTTTTTGAATCACCGCCATAGAAAATTCCCGAAAGAACATAATCCTGAAGCTCCCGTGAAGTCAACCCGTCTGAAACTTCCACTGGGTTTTGAAAGCTTCCGTATCTCTTTGTTTGTTCCCGTAAATACGTAATCACACAATGGCAAGGCGAAGGCACTACTTCGAGCTTGCCTGCGGGTCGTAGCACGATTAGCTGTCTCAATCTTCATCCGGTCCGTTTCAACATCTAATTGAAGGAATCGTGACAGTTCTCAAACAAAAACTAACTGGCTGACGGCCTTCCATCCAGTCTAGCAGACCGATGATGAGATTTGTTTTCAGGACCCTGTAGCCAAGGTCAAGTTATTCAATTAATTAACTGGCCTGTTTTTCAAGTGTTTTGGATCCGCTCATCAGAGGGATCGATCTCAGTCTCTGCTGCTTCAATTCTTCGTTTGCCTTTTTCCGTTCTGTTTTCAAGGCTTTCAGTTTGCTGCTCATGTATTTGGAGCTTGACCGAGAACTGGGTCTAGCCTACTGCTGAACATGTTTTCAGTTATGGCTTCAATCATTTCACGCCTCTTTGTGAAGTCCATAATCTAGGCCAGTAAGGGATCGATCCATCGAATGAGCAGAGGCGATTGTCGCTGCAGCTGCAGGTACAATCAATGCTTCTGACGGGTGCCCCGGGCGTTGGGATTTCCTTCATCCTTTGCCGTGTTTTGTCATTTCCACTGAACAAGGTTAAATTGGTAGGTGGAGTGAGTTAGAGGACGTCTTAGCCTGTGCTTTGATTGCGGCTACCTGGGATCACACCACCCACCCCAAAAAAAAAATGTATTACCTGTTCGTTTTGCACTATATTCCTGGATGATGTGGAGCCATCTCATTTGGTACCAATGTCAACATATTCTCCAACACTGCACATTTAAGTCCACTCCCCGTAAATTTTTGACTTCTTTACGATTAATGAATCTTGCCTCAAAAATATTCAATAAATCTACCTCCAAGACATTTGAGGAAGACTGTTATAAAGGCTCACAACACTC
>NW_025192597.1:0-3735 GCF_004010195.1 Chiloscyllium plagiosum
GTTCCACCCAAATAACTTCCCTAGATGTATTTCCGCTAATATCCTCCCTCAGCACAGCTGTAATGCTATCCCTTATCCCTTGCTAAAACAAGGGTGGGCAGGACTTGTACAGTTAATGGTAGGGCCCTGGGTCATGTTGTAAAACAGAGAGACATGGGGGAGTAGGAGTTCAGGTACATAGTTCTTTGAAAGTTGCATCACTGGTAGATAGGGTGGTTAAGAAGGCATTTAGCACAAATGCCTTCATTGTTCACGCTGTTGAGTTTCTGAGTTGAGACATCATGTTGAGGTTGGACAGAATGTTGGTGAGGCCATTTTAGAGTACTGAGTACAGTTCTGGTGACCCTGTAATAGGAAGAACTCTATGAGAGGGGGTTTGGTAAAGATTTACCAGAACGTTACCAGGACTGGAGGGTTGGAGTTATAAGGAGAGGGTGGAGCACAGAAGGTTGAGGGGTGACCTCATTGAGATTTATAAAATCTGAGGAGTGGAGGTAAGGATTATAGCAAAGGGCTGTTCCTTAGCATCGGGATACTCAAAACGGTGGGGCATATTGTTTTAACGTGAGAGGAGGGAGATTTAAAAGGAACCTGAAGGGCAACGTTTTGACTGAGTGTTGTTTGTGTTTGGAATGAACTTGCTGAGGATGTGGTAGATGCAGGTACAGCTACAACATTTAAACGACATTTAGATGGGTACATGAAGAGAAAGGTTTAGAGGGATATGGGCCAAATGCAGGCAAATGGGACTAGTTTAATTTGGGAACCCTGGTCGGTATGAAGGGGTTGGACCATGCTGTAAACCTTGATGAACCAGAAATGATCTTATTCAAACCAGTAGAATTCTGAAAGGGGCTTGACAGGATAGATGCAGATAAACTTCTCCTTCGTTGGGGGCGTCATAGAATCCTGACAACGTGGAAGCAGGTCATTCGGCCCATCTATTCCATTCTGGCCCTCTATATTGCATCCCACCCATACCTACCCCCTTACTCCGTATTTCCCATGGCTAATCCATCCTAACTTGCACATCCCTGGCAATAGGACTCAGCTGGAGAGATTCTCACAATGTCGAAGGCATCTTGAAACCCATCATTCAGGGAACCCCTAGCTTTTGTCACGACACTACAGATTTCTGACAGAAACTCAGCACCCATGGACCAGTACTCTCAATGTCAGCATCACGGCAACAGCCTTATTACTCAATACCAACAACTCCCAATCTCTGACCACCGTCCTACAACTCATCCACTTTATCCTCGATCACAACATCTTCACCTTTGACAACCAGTTCTTCATCCAGACCATGGAACAGCCATGGGACCAGATTTGCACCCCCATATGCCAACATTTTTAGGCACAGGTTCGAACAAGACGACTTCTCTACGCAGGACCTCCAACCAACACTATACACCAGGTACATTGACGACACTTTCTTCTTCTGGACGCATGGAGAGGAGTCACGGAAAAAGCTATACAGTGATATCAACGTGTTCCATCCCACCATCAAACTCATTTTGGACTATTCTCTACTATCTGTCTCATTCGTAAACACCTGCATCTCTATCAAGGATGGGCAGCAACTCAGCACCACACACAACCTCAAACCCACACATAACCTGACGATGCTACACTTCTCCAGCTTCCACCCAAAACAGCCATCCCCTTATGGACAAGCCCTACGCATACACAGGATCTGTTCAGATGAGGAGGAACGTGACGGGCACTTAGAAGTATTCAGGGATGCTCAACTCATTGACTGCCGGTTCCAACATGCCATAGTGAACCATGGGAAATCCAGGGTTATAGTTTCATAGTAATAGAAGCAAGAGTAGGCCATTTGGCTCACCCAGTCCGCTCCGCCATTTATTAAGATCACGGCTGATTTATCCATCGTCTCAGCTCCTCCTCCCTGCATTGTACCAACTACCCTTAAGTCCCTGACCATGCAAAACCCATCCAACCGTGTCTTCAATATACTTAATGAAGCTGCCTCTACTGCTTCCACAGGCAAAGAATTCCATAGATACATGACTCTCTGGGAATAGTGGTTCCTCCTAATGTCTGTCCTAAATCTACTCCCCCTAATCTTGAGACCTGGTCTCATCCACCAGCAGAAATGTGTGGATAGGGTAGGGCTGCATTCCACTGTGCAATGAATTCCCATCTCCCACCAAAATCCCGGATTTACTCAGTTGCAGTCTCACAATTGAAAGATTTTACTGTAACTTCTTCTGCTCCCACTCAGGGCAAAAAAGTCCATTCTTCATAACCACATTTCTGCTTTCACCGAAGACGATTAGAATCATATAGCATGGAAACAGACCCTTCCGTCCAACTCGTCCGTACCGACCAGATATCCTAAATTAATCTCGTCTCATTTGCTAGCATTTGGGCCACATCCCTCTAAACCCTTCCTATTCATGTACTCAGCCAGATACCTTTTAAAATGTTGTAATTGTACCAGCCTCCTCCACTTCCTCTGTTAGTTTGTTCCATACATACACCACCCTCTGCATGAAAAAAATGCCTCTCAGGTCCCTTTCCTCACCCACCTTAAACCTATGCCCCTCTTGTTCTGGACTCCCCTACCCTGGAAACAAACCCTATTCACCCTATCCATGCCCCTTAGAAACTTCTAAGGTCACCTCAGCCTTGAATGCTACAGGGAAAACATTGCTGGCCTACTCAGCCTCTCCCTGGAGCTCAAACTCACCAACTCTGGCAACAGCCTTGTAACTCTTTTCAAAACCCTTTCAAAGTTTCACAATATCTTTCCTATAGTAGAGAGACCAGAACTGTATACAGTATTCCAAACCTCCTGTACTGCCTCAACATAACCTCCCAACTCCTATACTCAATCCACTGAACAATAAAGGAAAGCATACCAAACACTTTCTTCACTACCATCTCTACTTGTGACTCCACTTTCAAGGAAAGGAACCGACACTCCCTGTCTCTTGGTTCAGGAACACTCCCCAGGACCTGACCATTTAGTGTATAAGTGTATAAGTCCTGTCCCAATTTGCCTTTCCAAAATGCAACACCTCACATTTCTCTAAATTAAACTCCATCTACCATTCCTCGGCCCATTGGCCTATCCAATAAATTATAATGCATAATGAACTCTCTTTCCTCTCTTATTCCTGAGAAGCTGAAAATCTCCATCCCACACACTCTCCCTCCATTTTTACTTTGCTGAACCTCATCCTGAAGGGTCTGGATCATTCCGATGAACAGGTCCACACTCAGGGGGATCTAATTGAAACATACAGAATACTGAACAGCCTGGCCAAGGGTGGACATTGGGAAGATGTTTCCACTGGTAGGAGAGACTAGGACTCGATAGCACAGCCTTCGAGTAAAGGGAAAACCTTTCAGAATAGAGGCAAGGAGAAACTTCATCAGCCAGAGAGCAGTGAATCTATGGAATTCATTGACACAGAAGGCTGTGGAGGACAAGTCACTGAGAAAATTTAAGACGGAGACAGATCGGTTCTTGAGTATCAAGGGGATTGAGCGTTACAGGGAGAAAGTGGAAGAATGGGTTTGATAAAACTCATCAGCCATGATAAAATGATGGAGCAGAGCTGATGGGCAGAATAGCATTATTTCTGCTCCTATGTCTTGTGGTCTGTTGATGTCCTGGACACAGTGTCAGAATTGGGAGCAGGAGTAGGCCATTTGGTCTTTCGAGCTTGTACCAGCATTGAACAGATCATAACTGGATATGAA
>NW_025192598.1:0-3736 GCF_004010195.1 Chiloscyllium plagiosum
ACCGTTGAGCTGTGTGCAAACATATCCAACAAGTGTAGCGAACATCTAATCTCCGGTGTTGTATTAGGGCCAAAGCACATGTTCTGTTCCCTTTGCATTTAGCAGTGTCCGTTCGCTCTTCCCAACCGACTGGCGTCGGATATACGCCATTTATCTCCTGCCGGGCCACTTCTACAACCGAGTTAGACTCGCTATCACACACCGTTAACTCCCTCCCCGTTCGGACGTGACATTAATGACCCCCACCCTGTTTGGGATTAGATCCATGATCTGGTTTGGCTGATTGACATGACCTGGTGCTACTATGTTGTGTAGGAACTTCTGCACTGCATCTCAAGTGGAGTGGTGGGAGCGACTTTACCACTCATTTCACTCGTTAATAGATGTCGGGGAAGGGTCTATCTATTCCAAACCATCATACTCCCTCATCGCTCTTCTGAGTTTTGAATATTATCACCCGTGCCTAGCTACCTCCTACCTTGATCATATAATATCTATTTCCTGTGCCAGGTGTGCCTTTGGCAGTGGTGGCTACTACTAAATGCCAGTCACCAGCCCGGAAAGAACCCCTGCATGACTATTTATTATCCCATTTATTATCGTCATGGCTTCTAAACGCCCATGGGTCGCGTGTGAATGTCCTCTTCGTAGCCTTAATTAAGATTACCGTCTGCGGCTGTATCCAAAATGCCCCTGCCCTTACGAATAGTCCTACCAGGGCCTTTACTAAAAGTGTGATCTGGTGCAGCCCCATATTCGTATGAGGCTTCTAATCACTACTTGCACTTAATTGGTTCCAGTGCTGTCCGATGTCTCCTCATGCCAAACCACACGTTTTCAATTGCTAGCGTGTATCCTCGTGGCTCTTTTTGCGATCTTAACTGCTGTCTGTGTTGCAAGGAACACTTGAAACGGTCCCAGCCACCTCCTCGCCTTCCAGTTATTCCTCGTGAAGTCTTTCATCACAGTCCAGTCTCCAGGTTCTAGATCTTGCAGGTTCCCTCCTGCTGGTTGGGGTAGAGCTGATTTCAGATTTGAGACAAAAGGGCAGAAAGTTTTATACAGTAACACAACATCTCATCCTCACAGTGCCATGTTATCTGCGTTACCTTAAGTCTTGGGCCAATTCCTGTGCTGTGCTGTCTACCAAACAAAATCTCAAACGGGCCAAGATTAACTCTTCCTCTCCTCCCAGATCTCATTTCCATTCGCACAATCGGAAGTGCATTTGTCCATGTCACCCCAAGCTCCTCACAATATTTTGCCAATTTATTTTTTAGGGCAGCATTTTCTCTTTCCACTGTCCCATCGCTCGCTGGGTGTTAGGGACAGTGTTGTCTCATGTTTATTCCCAAAGAATGACAGATCTGCTGTAAGGCACTATTGACAAATGGTGTTCTATTGTCGCTACTAAGCCTTTCAGGGATGCCCCATCTCGGAATTATCTCAGTTAACAAAGCTTTGGCTACTGCACTGGCATGTTTAGATGTGGGGAACGTTTCCACCCATTTGGAAAACATATCAACTATTACCAACAATACATTTTTCACCTCGCTGAGCATTAATTCAATAAAGTCCATCTGCAAGTGTTCAAAGAGTTTATTGGTTATGGGTGTGTGCTGCCTGACTCATTTGCATTCCCCTCTCCACATTATTAGTGGCACAGATAGCACAACCTTCACCATATTTCTGGTAGTAATGAATAAATCGCTTCCTATATCAGTGTGCCGAAATACTGTCATTCATCCCCCCTTTTGACTCATGGTCCTTACTGTGTGTCAGCATGGCATAGAATGGAAATAATTATCGTGGTCGACAGGGTTTACCATTGGGGCCACACTATATTCCTTTTTTGACACTGCCTCCTGCTTTCGTTCACGTCATTATGTTTTGTGTGGGCTTCACATTTACACACAATGATTGATTTAGGCAATAGGACCACCTCCAGGAGGTCAACAATCTGGCCACGGTGTGTGATGGGCTTTCCGGTGGAGTTCAAGAATCCGCTGTGTTTCCACAGGTTTCCAAAATCATGTACAACCCCGAATATGTATCTGCTATCGGTGTAAATGTTCACTGTCTTTCTCTCAGCAAACTTACATTCCTTAGTCATGGCAATTAGCTCCACTGCTTGCACCGACAGATGAGAAGGGAGTAATCCCGCAATGATTATCTCGGAGGTAATCACTACAGCATACCATACAATTATGCCCTGTCTCCTTGCTTCTGTATGCTGCCTCCTCCACAAAAATATCTCCACATCGGGATTCTGAAGTGGTGAATCCTGCAAACCGGATCTCGGGCTGCACATTTTATTAGTTACAGCGACACAATCATGTGGGTCTCCGTCTCGTTCTGTGGGGAGAAGGCTAGCAGGGTTAAGGACGTTACATCCCTTTATTATAATGTGAGCGATAAAAGCACAGTATTACATCTGAGCCAATTTGCTGCTGACATGTATGCGGACATTTGTTCGGAAACGAGTAAGATACTGCATATGGTACCAGAAGGGTTTATCCAACATTGCCAACTATATCTTTGGATGCTCCAGCAGCCTTTTGAGCCGCGGCCATGGCTCGAAGAAATTTAGGCAATGCTGACGCTACGGGGTCCAGTTCAGCTGAAAAATATGCGACCGGCCTCAATTTTCCCCTATCATCCTGCAACAGCACAAACGTCACGCAGCCACTCTTCTCATCTACTGTTTTTACAAAAAGCTTGTTTGGGTTCGGAATTCCCAATGTAGGTGTAGTTTGGAGCGCCTTTTTTTTAATTCAATGCAGGCACTCCTGGCCTCTGGGGTCCACTGCAACGGACTCTGTTTCTGCAAACCTTTGCCATAGGCTATGTCACTGAGGGGCGCCTCAAGGGTTCTGAATTTTGGGATAAACATTCTACAGTAGGATCACATGCCCAAAACGATAGTAAATATTTCTTCGTGTGAGGTTTTGGTATTTGCTGGATTGTTTGAACTCTGTTTTGACCAATGGTCTTCTCTTGTTCTGATAGTAAGTGACCTAAGAACTTTACCTGTTGTACCACAAATTATAGCTTTGTGAGACTGGCTTTGTGCCCTTCACTCGCTAGATGGCAGAGCAACGCAAGGGAATCCTTCTCACATTGTTCCTTTGTTGGTGCCGCTCACAAACAATCATCTACATACTGCAGAAGCGCGGACACTGGAATATGAACAAGAGTTTCCAGACTCCTGCGTAGAGCCTCGTTATATATGGTGGGGGACTCACATTAACCCTGAGAAAGTCGGGTGAAGGTATACGATTTCCCTTTGAATGAAAAAGCGAACCACATTTAACTGTCTGGATACATCGGTGCACGAAAGAAAACATTTGCTAAATCTACAACAGAGAACCATTGGCTCTCCGCTGGAATTTGAGCTAATATAGTCTAGTAGTTGGGAATATTTGGGGCGCGTGGGACAACAGCATTATTGACTGCCTGCAGGTCTTTAACAAACCTCCATTCCTCCAGTTCACCGGGAATGTATGCCTTTTAGACCGGAGAAATGGGGGCTCTCAATGGTGAGTTTTCACAGGAGATTATCACTCCAGCCTTTAGAGGGATTCAAAGACTGAAGTAATTCCTTCTATGGCCTTTACAATGACAATACTCAGACTTCGGGGTTATCCTTATGGGTTCACAGTCCGGTATGAGCCCCACATCATGTTTGCCCTTGGCCCACAAATCAGTCGTGATGATTTTTATTCTTGACTAAGAG
>NW_025192599.1:0-1988 GCF_004010195.1 Chiloscyllium plagiosum
TTCATAAATTGCACTTAATTTTAAATGCCTTTTACACTGTATAGCCACTAATGTCACTTGACATAACCATCGTGCTCTTTTTATTGCAAAGATGGCATCCATGCGTGTCTGGAATGAGCGCCAGAAGAAATGGTGGAGGCTGGTACAAGTGAACATTTGAAAGACATCGGGGAGGGAATATGAACAGGAAAAGCTTATTGGGATATGGGACAAATGCTGGCAAAATTGGCCAGATTAGTTTAGAATCTCTGCTCAGTGTGCAGGAGTGAGACTGAAGTTTCTGTTTCAGTGCTGTACATCTCTATCACAACCAGCAAACATCAAACCAGCATTTAGCCCACCTGAATAAAAACTGATGATGAATGAAATTCCAGCCTTGAAAAGAAATTATAATAAATTGTCTTATAGAGAGAAAGTATATGAATTATTCGAGGCATACAATCTCATGAATGATGATATGCATATCCTCACTGAGGCCAAGACACCCAAAGTAGCGGCCCGAGAGGTAGGTGATTGAAGGGAAGGTGCCCATAATCACTTATTGACGTGCTGTTCGTGGGACAGCAGTGCACGATGTTAATGCAGCAACATCTACATCGGCTACTGATATGTTTCTACCCCTCTCCCCGTCACGTACTAAAGGGAGAGCAGTCATAAAGTGGAACAACGAAGTGAACCTGTCTCGATCGGGAATATGATAAAACGTATTCAGATATGAGTGAGTGAAGCTGGGGAACGGACCGTTTTGCGAGTTATATTTTAGAACAATTAAGAATAACTATTGTTCTACTGATATGTTTCTACCCCTCTCCCCGTCACTTACTAAAGGGAGAGCAGTCATAAAGTGGAACAACGAAGTAAACCTGTCTCGATCGGGAATATGATAAAATGTATTCAGATATGAGTGAGTGAAGCTGGGGAACGGACCGTTTTGCGAGTTATATTTTAGAACAATTAAGAATAACTATTGTTCTGGAGACACGAACTTTACAATTGGTTCCCCCCAGCCAGGAATGGAACAGGAAGAATAGTAGAGTCTACGTCCCCAGAGTACTACATTCTAGGGAGACGAGGGCAGATAATAAATCTGGAGAGCTCACTCTCTGGTCAAACAGATAGTGGCGTGTGGATGGAATGAACTGACAGACGAAGTGGTGAAGGATTCTACAATTACATGTAAATGACATCTGGGTCAGAATGGATTAGAGTGATAAAGGTCAAATAGAACAAGATTAATTTAGGATATCTGTGCAGCATAGACAAGTTTGACCGAATGATTTGGCTTCCGTGCTGTACATCAGTATGACTCTGTGACACACTCAGCAATGTGAGTAACCCAAGAAGGAATGTGGGTTATTATCTGTTGACCCGGTAAAAGATCTAGATATTTCTCATTCCTCACACAAACAGGATCTCATCAAAGCTGTGGTTGAGGATGCATTAAGTTTGGACTGTAACCTGATAATGTGTTATTTTTAAGTTTGTCCTCTTCGGTCCAGCCCCAGTACCTCGATATTGAGACAGTAATTGTGACAGTAAGATTTAGAGAAGCGGGAAATAGACTGGCAGCATACCAGACAAAGTCACAACAGCCGGACACAGTTTATTCCACCTCACTATTGATTATGCCACGCTAAGTCAATCTACCACTAAAATGTGTCCAGTAGTAACGAACGCCACCTCTGTATTGAATGGTTTGAAATCACAACAGGATATAAACTCAATTCCTTATAGTTTGATTGTGTTCTGGTCCATACAGCGGAAACAGGAATCCCAGAATAAGCTAATGTTTACTGTTTGAAAAAAAATCTATACAAATGGACCCAGTTCACTCAAGGATCAAAAAATGGTTCAGCCACTTTTTAAGAGATGTAAGACTGATGGGGTCAGTCAAACTGATGTCAACAACACCTTACAGCATCAGTCGCTGGATTAAAAAACAGGTAGATGGGATTACTTTAGAATGACATCATGGTCAGAATATACAT
>NW_025192599.1:2295-3736 GCF_004010195.1 Chiloscyllium plagiosum
TGCGTTTTAATGCTTTCTCTCTCATACTGCTGCTTTTATTTCCTGTTTAAAACTATTCAGATAACACCAGATACAGCTCTGACAGTCATTATGTTCTGAAACCTAATGATCAAAGCAAGTTGAACAAGAAACAGCAGCATTCACACTGGGCAGTAACATACCTGCACTCTGTGTGTAATAATCTTCCAGCGTTTATCTGATATGTCAAAACACCAGCGCAGTCACACAAGAGAAAGAGTCTGGAAAAATGTGAATTGCCGGAACGGAATTATTTGCAACTCCCAACAGCAAACTCACCAACGCACTCACACACTGGAGAAGTTGTTCACTGGAGAAGTGTGGAAAGAGATTCCTTCAGTCAACACAACTCCTGGCACACTAGCAAGCTCACAGTTGGGAGAAACCATTCACCTGTAGTGAATGTGGGACGGGCTTCACACAGTCATCCAGCCTGCTGAGACACCAGTTATGCCACACTGGAGAGAAACCATTCAATTGTGCCGTGTTTCGGAAAGGTTTCGCGCAGCCATCCCACCCGCAGATGCACTAGAGAGTTCACACTGGCGAGAAACCATTTACTTGCTGCGAGTGTCAGAAGGGCTTCACTCGGTCATCCTGCCTGCTGATAAACCAGCAAATTCACACGGAGGAGAAACCATTCACTTGCACCACGTGTGGGAATGGATTCACACAGCCATCTCAGCTGCTGAAACACCAGCGAGTTCACACTGGGGAGAAACCATTCACTTGCTCTGTGTGTGGAAAGGGCTTCAAACGATCATTCTATCTGCAGCGATTTCACACTGGGGAGACACCGTTCAACTGTTCTGTGTGCGGGAAGAGCTTCACTCAGTCAAACCATCTGCTAAGACATCAGAGAATTTACAAATAGCCACAGTTGAAAGTTGTTTATTTTTTCCCTCACGCATGTAAAATAATGAAAAATGAACATTGGCCGTTTACCTGTTAATAAAGTTATGTATCTGAAAAAAATCGTTTTGGAAGTGATGAATTCGTTGAACGTGCATACATTCACACATTGGTTGAGGCTGTCCATCTGCACAAATTATGAACCGGGACTATCTGGTTCATCAGAACTAGCTAATCACATCCATCTTCAGCTCTCCTACCTCCTCCATCCTCATCTGCATCCAATGTGATAATCTCATGGAGTAACTTTGTGACGACAAATGAGACAATCGGATCAGCTGCCTCTGCTGTTTCCTTCCCCCTCCTTTGTCAAGCTGTCTCTTAAACTCCCCTTGCTGCATTAGTGATCCTGCATCATCGTTGCTCGTATGTACTCTCTTGGCCTGTCAGTGCTCATGGTACTGCATATAGACTTTTGCATATAGGGCTAACAGTGTAAGTATTTACCACTTCCCTTCCATCAACAACAGTCGAATTGTACTGCAATAAAATTTACGAAATCATGGCCAAC
>NW_025192600.1:0-180 GCF_004010195.1 Chiloscyllium plagiosum
AGTGATCACTTCTTTCAAGAGGATCCCTAACTCATTAATTATTCCTGTCTCATTGCACAGGGGCCAGATCTTGGATAGCTTGCTCCTTCTAGGTTACATTTCATACTGTTCAAAAAAACTATCATGGATACACTTAATGAACTCCTCAAGGCTACCCTGACTGAGCTGGTTCGACCAATC
>NW_025192600.1:2367-3736 GCF_004010195.1 Chiloscyllium plagiosum
TTAGAAGCTCAAACACATCAGATAAATGGGAACTACCTGAAAATTCCCCTCCAAGTCACTTACCATCCTGACTTGGAAATGTGTCACCATTCCTTTACTGCTGCTGGGTCAAAATCCTGGAATTCCCTCCATAAAGGCATTGTGGTTATACATACTGCACATGGACTACATCTGTTCAAGAAGGCAGCTCTTCACCATCTTCTCCAAGGTAATTTGGGATGGTGAATAAAGATTGGCAGAACCAACAATATACTCATCCAGTGAATGAATTTAAAGAATTTATTAAAACAGAGAAATATAATTGGGAAATGGAGCTCAAGGTTCCAAACTTATCCTTTGCTGTTCTCAGGTCCATGTTTACTGGTCTCTGTTGGAGGGTCTAGTGCGACGTGGACACCATGATGGGTGTGGTGTTCAGTTCGTTTATGTGTACTTGTGTGATGATCCAGCCCTCATCCCGGTAAAACAGTCTGACCCGGAGTCTAACCATGGAAGGGGAAGGAGAGGGGAAGGGATTAGAACATGTTGTGAATGGAGAGAATGGGTCAGTGGGTCAGAGCCTGTCCTGTCCCTCCAGCTTACACTGATGGCCTAAGGATCTCTTCACTCTGCTGTGCCTTCATAGAATGAGGTTTGTGTCCAAACCAGTCCACAGTCAGAATAGGCCAATAGCACAGAACTGCCCTTCATTTGACAAGAATCTGTTCATCTTCCTGAGAGAGGCCAAAGCCTGCTCAGTGTGGGAAATGGGGCCTTACTCCAGGAGAAGACATGCCTCTGGGGTCAAGGGTTAACATCCATGAGTGGGGCAGAGCAGAGGGAGATTTACAGTCACCAGCTGGGAGACTGTGGGAAAGGGAGACACAGGGAAAGAGAGAGGGAGAGAGAGAGAGATGGAGGGAGAGTGTGTGAGGGAGTGGAGGAGGAGAGTCTGGAAAGTGTGAGATGGATGGAAGGAGCAAGAGAGAGGTAAAGAGAGGTAGAGATTGTGGAATTGAGGGATAAAGCGAGAGAGAAATAGGATGTGAGACAGTGTCACTGAGAGGGACAGAGAGTCAGAAAGTGTTAGAGAAGGAGAAAAAGAGATATGGCAAGTGTAAGACAAGTCCAGACAAGTCATGGGGACAGTGCTGAGCTGGAAGTTTGGAACTATGGTGAGGTGGGGGAAGGGGCAATGAGGAAACTGTTGAAGTCCACATTGATGCCCTGGGGTTGAAGTGTTCCGAGGCTGAAGATGAGGAGTTCCTCCTCCAATGTTAGGAATGATCTTAGACTTTACTTACACAAGTCCCATGGTCACTTGGTGTTTCTGGAAGAATTTCTGGACATTCTTCCATTAAATAGACACAAAGAAACTGTTTCTTTTCCC
>NW_025192601.1:0-1681 GCF_004010195.1 Chiloscyllium plagiosum
GGGTCCACCTGCACCACTGTAAATTGATTGACCATACCAATCAAATGGGGGAAGAGGAGGAGAGAATCCTGGAATCCCAACAAAAGGAGTGGACCCTGTCCAGTTGGGTTGTTGAATCTTGCTGTTGTTCTAATGTTAATATTATTACAGATACTTGAACTAAGAGGATGGACATGTGGGGGATCGCCTATCTCCACACCTTTCTGATCACGTACAACATCCTGATGGGGAAAGCCACTAAGTATGGATGCGACCAGGAATGATCAGAGATTATCCACCACCCATGCTGAGGAGATGTCATCCAGAGCGGACCAGACGCCTTTGACATGTGGAACGTGATGAAGATTGATTATTGCAATGGACTCTGACATCAGAAAGACCAGATGGTCCATCTGGACAGTAGAAATCAGCGGGAGTTACCATGTTCTTTTGATTTTACCTGCAGACGCAAGCCTCGTGCGGTTAAAAAGATCAACCCCGTTATTACGGTAAATATTTTAAGGACGCCCAGGAACACCATCCCTTTTTGCAGGTCGGGCCAACTCGAGAAAACGGAAGCCTGATAGGGGAAACCCCTCAATCCACAAACAACTTATTTATACAGGCCCACAGAATGCTCTTCACCCCAGAGGCAGTAGTATGTTACTCCTGTATATCGGGAGATGACTTACTTGACCCGTCCCCAGTCCCCGATTCCATTCTATTCATCAGACTTCCTACTGCCGACCCTGTGAAGAGAAATATCACTTTCCAATACCTCCGGTCTGTGTATACAAACAGCTGGTGTAACACTGGCTGGGGTACAGCAGGCCTTATGCGGCACATGGACCTGGAATGGAACCCTTCCCTTGCACATTTATAGGCCTTTTCTCTTTTCACAATCTGATACTGTCACCAAGACCATGTACAATAGAGCTAAGGGAGAGCCCAATGGGAACAGCATTCTGAGGACCATTGTCTCCCATACAGTGCTCGTGCTCGAGTCACTTGGCCCATTTTTTACAGCACTCAAGCAACTCCTCTTGCAAAACGTCAACCCTTTACTCCTGTAGACCTGACCAGACCCCCTGCTGTAACATTTTAGTAACCTATTTTGACAAACTCTCCCTAATATACACCAAACCAGACTATTATTTCTTCAGCTAAGGTAAAGCTACCAATTTCCTTGGTCTGGAGGGCAAAGATGTCCCTCATAAGGTCACCATCGGAGCCCTTGTTCCCACAACAGTAGCTTGTCCTGGCCAGTGGACAAGTCGATGGAACCTCCATCTCAGGTGGATGCAGTGGTCGGTGTCAGCCAACCTTGCTCCAACTGGAAGGATCCCAAGGGACTGGGTGACAATACAGGACACCCGATAGGCTGGGGAATCCAGAGTACCCTGAGGTTGGAAGGATCGGCATGGGTGACAAGTCAACAGAACCGCAATTCCCTCTTTTGCCGCCTGACCATTCGAGGAAATAAGACTAAAGAGGCTCTGAAACCGAGTAAACTGGGATTATCAGACCTGTGTCTTTACTCTGTGCAGAATCGGTATGCCTTAGACTATATACTCCCCCAGGAGGGTGAGGTCTGCACCATTGTCCAAGATAAATGCACTATGGCCATTCCCAATCTCACTGGCAATTTTAATTAAGATACAAGAAGAGATCCAGGTATTCCTTGACAGAATGACTGAAGGGA
>NW_025192601.1:2094-3736 GCF_004010195.1 Chiloscyllium plagiosum
AAAATTAACTCTTAGTGCTTATCTGCTATGGATTGAAAAGAATTGCATTTTGGGACTTTATGATGATATTGAGTAGCCATTACTGGTTATTAAATACAAACTTTTTAAAAGGAAATATTGATAAAGCTTTACCTTACTTACTGCAGCCGAAGCTCCAGCGGAGGAAACAGGCCGCTGGCATAGTTCCGGCTTCGGGGTGGCCACGCCCCCTGGTCCTGGTCCTGGTCCCCCCGTTCCCCCGCCAAAGCGGCACATAAACCCCGCCCCTTCAGAACGCAGATGGTAAACCCCCGCCCCTTCCGGACGCAGCTCGTAAACCCAGCCCCTTCCGGACGCAGCTCGTTAACCCCTTCCCTTACGAACGCAGCTCGTAAACCCCGCCTCTTCCGAACGCAGTTCGTTCACCCCGCACTTTGGAACGCTGCATGTAAACCCGCGCCATCGATACCAAGCCCCGCCTCTTGGACACAAACTCCTTTCCAACTCGCGAACCAAACCCCGCCCCTACGCCGCGGACCCCGCCCAAGTCAAACCACGCCCCCTGCCCTCACGCGCAACCGCCCACAAAGCAGCGCGCCTCCAGGATAGCCGCCTTGCCCCGCCTACTAGCCCGCGACCCTCTCACGAGACACGCCCCGCCCATGTGCTCCGCCCGCCCTCCAATCGAAACCCCGCCCCTTCTGGTAAACCCCGCCCTCCCAGGTGTATTTGGAAGCACTGGCTTCTGCAGCGTTGCTTCTTCTGCGGTTAGCTGTGCTGCAGGATCCTAAGACACAGAATTAATAGCAAAACATCACAGTGTCATGCAACCGATGGAATATTTGGAACAAACCTGGACCGCTGCTGAGTCCTTCATCTTTTAGAATGGGTTGCAAGTTTCAGTTCATCAATATATAAATTCCAGAACTTTAGATCAGATTCCCTCCAGTGTGGAAACAGGCCCTTCGGGCCAACAAGTCCACACCGACTCACCGAAGAGCAAAACACCCAGCCCCATTCCCCGTCACCAAACACTACGGAGCAATTTAGCTTGGCCAATTCACCTTAACCTGCACGTCTTTGGAAAATGGGAGGATATCCGCGCAGACGCGGCACGGCGGGGGGGAGGGGAATTGAACCGGGGGCTCTGGCGCTGTGAGGCAGCAGTGCTAACCACAAAACAAAGAGGGATAGGGATGTAAGGCAGGCTTTCAGGGAGCTAGGGTGGAAGCTGAGGGCTAGAACAAACAGAGTGGTTACCTCTGGTTTGTTGCCTCCTTTCCCAGGTATCTGACCCTTGTCTTTCGTGTCCTCCCCTACCCTTCCTGTTATCCCTTGACCCCAGTCTCCTTTTTGTTATTTCTTCTACTGCCTCCACCATCATTTTGGCTTTCTGTTTCTGCTTCTCGTCTTCCCTTTTCACATACACTTTCTGTGCCTCTCGTAACACCTCTTCCATCTGTCTTTCACTCCATCCATCTAATTTCTGTAATTTCTTTTGTATGTCCGGCCATGATTTCGTTACAAACTGAACCTTTAAGTGTCCCTGTGCTATCTGATTATCGGGATCCATTCCCAAACACTTCCTTGTGGCCTCCTTGAGCCTATTAAGAAATGCAGAAGTGGTTCTATCCTTCTCTTGTCGTACTTCAAAGGCCTTAAC
>NW_025192602.1:0-3736 GCF_004010195.1 Chiloscyllium plagiosum
ATGATTAGCATGATAATCCAGGATTTGATGTTTTGACACCAGCTATTCAGAAAGCATATTAAACATTTGTTCAAGGGCATTGTATGTAATCTTTGCAAATCTGCTGATGGCCCCAAATTGAGATTGTGAGTGGGTGATCAGTATGCAAAGAAGTTCAAATGTGATTGAGACAATTGGAGGGAATGGGCAAATACGTGGCAGGTGAAGAACAATGTGGATTGACGTGACTTTGAGCACATTCGTTAGAAAAATAGAATAACCGTTAGCATTTCAATAGGAATTGATGTAAACCTGTTGCTCTGTGAAGAGACTTATGTGTATACCTTTGTTGACGTCTTCACCAAATTGACGGACCGAAGTTCCTATTTCATTTTTTATCCAGACAGTTAATCACTTCAACGGATATAGAGTTTACAGTGTTTGGGAAAAGTCAATTGAAGAGATGTTTGGCCAAAAACTAGAGTGGGGAAGGCTCAATGTGTTGGATGACCTACACATTTCCCAATGTTTCTGTGCAGTCTGTGGGAAAGCTCTGTAAATGTTGTTACAAACTCTCAGATGTTAGGAAGGAGGTCTCTGAAGGGCCGACAAGACTGTGTTTCCCTTTCCCTTTTCCGATACAGATGCTGGTGCCCAGTGTTCTGTCCGGGTTCATCCTTTAAGACCTAGGAACAGTTTGATACAATGGCCTTGCTTGGCAGTTTCAGAGACCACTTATGAGTTTACCACATGGCCGTGTATCTGGAGTCACATTTAGGCAAGACCAGGAAAGCACGGGAGATTCCCTTCCTGAAAGTACAATGGGGAAGAAAATTTATGTTGACAATTGACATGAGCTTCAATGTCAGTATTACTGGCACCAGATTTTACATCTCGATATTGTATTAATTGTTTCTAACTTCCATCAGCTGCCAAAGCATTATCTTGGTCTAGATTAGTATTCCAGTGACATTTCCACAATAGCACAATATCCACATTGGGTCCTATGGGACACCACTGAGCTGGTTATTTCTTTGCTGCTTGATGTCTCTGGCAGAAAGAACCCTCATCAATTTGATTGTCGTGATGGGACTGAGAGGGTGGTAATTGGTCAGCTTGTAATTATTCCCCTCTTAGGGGATTGGACATAGTTAAGTAACTTTCTACATTGCCAGGGAGTTGGAGCTGGAATGACACAGCTTCCCAAGGAATACGGCTTATTGTGCAGCACAAGTCTTCAGTCCTTTTGCAAGAATGGTGTCAGGGCCCATTGCCTTTGTTGTATCTACTGTGTTCAGCTGTTTCTTCATGTCAGGTGCAGCTAATCGAATTGGTTGAAGACTGGCATCTGTGATTCTGTGGGCGTCATTCAAGCAACACTTCTGGCTGAGGATGGTGCAGACACTGCATTCTTGTCTTTTACACTGATGTACATGAAGGTTCCATTCTTTCGAGGAATGGTAGAGCAATAGCCTCAGCAATAGCTGCTGAGATGTTAGTCTAACAACCCCAGTGATGTTCTGTTGACCTGAGTTCGAATCCTGTAACAGTGGAAGGTGGATTCAAATCCAATACATGCTTGGGATTCAGAGTCTAACGATGAGATCATGAATCAATTGCTGATTGTAGGACGAATCCATCTGGTTCACTGATGGCCTTTAGGAATGGAAACTGCCATCCATACCTGCTCTGGGCACATGTAACTCCAGACCCACAGCAATGTGGTTGATTGTTAACTACCCTCTGGGCAATAAATGACGAGCTAACCAGTGATACATTAATCCCATTGAACAATGTTGTTTTTAAATAATATTTGTGGTGTCCTCTTTCATCGTCAGTTGTTTCATAGTTCAACTCCATTTCTGACTGGATGTAGCAGAATTGTAGAGCTTCTATCGGATCTGTTTGCTTTGTAATGATTTCTCCCTGTCCATCAGAAATTAGTCCTGCTGTTTGGAATGTAAGTACAGTGGTGACGTGCGGTAGCTTTCAATGGATTGTCGTCAGCTTTAGGTGTACATGCTTCTGACCCTAGTACATCCCCCAACTCTTCTCTGTAACAACAATCAGCTTAATGGGAATGATAGACTGAGGGATTATCCTGTGCATAAAGTTACATATTGTGATTCAATACAATTCTCCTTCTGTCCAGCTGTGATCGACAGTATCACATGAATTCTCAGTTTTGAGCTGCAATTTCTGCATTGCAATTCAACCGTCTATCCCCAAGTTCACACCGAGACCCATTCACCCATTACCCCATGATCTACTCTGGTTTCGGATGAGGTAACACTTCAATTTTTGTATTCTCATTCTTCTGAGCGTTTGTCCATGATGCCACACCTCTTAAATGTCATGATTCTCAAAAGCCTTAAGCATGTTCCACCAGGCAGCACCGTGGGTCCATGGTTAGCGCTGCTGCCTCACAACGCGACGGACCCAAGTTCGATTCCATCCTTCGGCGATTGTCTGTGTGGAGTTTGCACATTCTCCCCATGTCTGCGTGGGTTTCTTCCAGGTGGTTCTGTTTCCACCCACACTCCAAAGACGTGCATTGGCCTTGTTAAATTGCCCATAGAGTTCAGGGATGCGTAGGTTGGGTCCATTAGTCAGGGGTAAGTGTAGGATATGAAAATGGGTCTGTTTGGTTTCGTCTTCAGAGAATCGTTGTGGTCTTGTTGGGCCACTGAGCCTGTTTTCACACTGTAGCGATTCTAATTCTAACATTCATATGGATCTTTTCCCTTCCAGTCGTGCCACATTGGCTGTTTAGATTGAATGTATTTCCCTGTTTCTCTCCATGGTCTTCATTAACAACTCTGTAGCGTCAATGATGCCAGTCTTCTGTCGTTTCAGAACCAAAGAATTTCTAAATCTTCTGTTTTTGTTCACTCCCCGGTGTATGGCATTCCATGATGGACAGGGCACTTGAGCGGCTTGGACACACGTCTTTCAAGCTGTTCAAAACCAGAAATTGCTAGAGAAATTTCGCAGATCTAGCAGCATCAGTGGAGACAGAGAAACAGAGACTGTGCTTCAAGTCGAGCGTGACAATTATTCAGAACTGAAAAGAACTCCTTAATCCTTTGACAAAAGTGGACGAGGGATGATGGGATAAAGAGCATGCAGAGATGAAATGCCACAAAGGGATGAGCTTTTAATTGTGGCGAAAGAGAAACAGATGTAAAATGGGTGTAAATTAAAGTGTAAATGGGAGAAATGGTTTATCTCAATTGAGTGCAAGATAACAAGTCACAGACGAGGTCATAGAGAAATCAGCAAGCAGAATATATGAAAAATGGCGAACAGCCATAATGGGGTCAGGCTGTGGCATAATGGAATTGAATATTAACTCCTACAGGCTGTAATATACCAAAGTGCAAAGTGAGGTGTTACTCAAGCTTGGGTTGTGCTTGTTTGGAACATTATAGCAGCTCAGGACCGAAACGTCAACATGCAAACAATGTAGGTTATTGGAATGGGAAGCATGGGAACGTCAGGATTATTCCTACAGACAGAATGGAAGTGTTCCTTAAAACTCTGTTTGGTCTCCTAAATGTAAGGGAGACTGCATTGTAAGCAGCAATGAAAAGAGACTGGATTGAACGAATACAAGTGGAATGCTGCTTCAACTGGAAGTTGTGATTGGGGCCTTGGACAGTGAGGAGTGAAGAGGTGAATGGGCAAGTGTTGCATGAGTCAATAACATGGGGGGAGTGGGGACGTTTTCAGGGTGATAGGGGTGTCACAGAAGGAA
>NW_025192603.1:0-3737 GCF_004010195.1 Chiloscyllium plagiosum
CATCAATCATCGCCTCCAGCGTATTTCCATCCCGATCACAGTTGCCTCCTCCAGCATCTGTATGACTCATATTCATGTATTCTCCTCCAGCACCTGCAAAATTCGATAACCTTGTATTGTCTACCAGCACCTGCACTCTTCTCTATTGCTGAGACCCCCTCCAGCATGTATATGCCACTACCCCAAAAAATTTACCTGGTGACTCAGCAGACTCTACTTCACCAGCGAGAGTGGGGCAGCGTGAGCCGCGGGGCAGCCGCAAGATAAATTAGAATATAATATACTGACCTGGTGCGTCAGCAGGGCGAACGCTCAACAGGAACGGACACAGTCACATGGACTGCTGGGAAAGTTATCTGGTATATTAGTGAAGATGAAAAATCCAAAACATGACACGTGTAATGTCTCCCACCCATCCTTTCCCTCCTTGAACACGAAAAAAGGTGTGGTGGTTCATAAGGTAAGGATTCTCTAAAGTTTCCTTTGGCAATTTAGGGCAGAGCGGATGTAGACTCGGGCAGTTCCATGCTGCCCTTGCAGGATGTGGATAGTAAGGTTCACCACTAGTGTCCCTGTGGACTTCAACTGGGAGAAGTGCACTCAACTCCAGCTGCTCACAGACTGCGTTAGGGAACTGGAGCTGGATGTAGATCACATCATTCGGGAAGCTGAGGGGCTGATAGACAGTGGCTATCGGGTGACAATCACTCTTACGTAACAGGATAAAGGCAAGTGGGTGACGTGAGGGGAGGGAAAGGGAAAAGACAGACCGTGCAGGGATCACCCTGGCCTTTCCGTTAATAATAAGTATACTTTCGGCACTGTTAGGCTGGATAAACGACTGGGGAAAGCCACAGTGGCCAGTTCTTTGACAGTGGGCCTAGCTCTGCAGCTCAACAGAGAATGGGGCAGAATAGAAGAACGATAGTGGTCGGACTCTCAATGGTAAGAGGAACAGACAGGAGATTCTGTTTTAACAAGCGAGACACTCGGAGAATATGTTTCCTCCCGGGTGCCAGGGTCAGGGATGACTCAGATCGAGTCTTCATGGGAGGATGGGGAGCAGCCAGAGTTCGGAGCACACCTTGGTAATGACATCAGTAATAACATGATTCTCTTCTGCTGGCAGCACATTACACATGCGTAACACCATCTGTGAATAAAGAGGAAATGACTCTCTTGTTCCCTTTTAGTCTGTCCCCTCTGATCTGAAAAAGATGCCCTCGAGTCCTCGCTTACCAAACTGTGGGAAAAGGACTGAGTGGTTTCACCCTATTCATGCCTCCCCTGATCTTGTACACTTCTATAAGACTCTCCCCCACCCCCAACCAGTCTCCTAAATTCTAAAGAAATATATGCTCTCGCTTGTCCAACCTCTACCGATAACTCAGACATTTGAGTGCAGGTAACATTCTTGTAAATTTCTTCTGCACTCTTCCCAGTTTAACAACATCTTCCCAGAGAATGGAAGGGAATCAGTTTAGCTCAGTTGGTTGGATCATTGTTTTACAGAATAGTGTGATGCCAACAGTGTGAGTTCGAATTCCCATCACCTGGTTGAGGTGAACATGAAGGACTTTCCTTCTCGTCCTCGTCCCTCGCCTGGCGTTTTGTGGCCCTTAGGTTGAATCGCAAAAAAATGTCGCTTCTCTCTAATGAGTGTAACCCCTATGGTCTGGTACGACTATGGCGGTGCTTTCTGTCCATTAGTTGTGCATTCATAACTTTCTTGATTTCGTCGATCATTCCAAACTGTGTCTCAGTCCAAAGGGAGAGTTTGATGTCCCAGTGAATATGGGGTTATTGCATAAAATTAGCATAAGACAAAGACATAGGAGCAAAAATATGCCCATCAGCTCACTGAGTCTGCTTTTCCTTTCAATTCAGTTATATTTATCTGATAATCTTCCATTCCAATATCCTGCAATTTCCCCCCATTACTCTTGTTTAATAATCTGTCTCGCACAAAGTTGAAGATATGTAATGATACAGCCGTATCAGCCTTCAGAACTTTCTGCAATGTTTCCCTCCCACTAATGTGAGACTTGGTGATCTTTAATCCTGTGTGGTCTTTTTTGGAACTCTGTGTGAAAGTTGAACCTATATTAGATGTTGCCCTGTCCTTGCACACCTCTCTGTGGGCAGAGGGAAAACAAAAAGGAAAAAAAAAAAATCATAGTCTGTCATCTCTTCCCTCATCTCCAACATCAGCCTAACATACAGTTCATCCAGATCGTGGCGATTGCCCACTCTTTATCCCACACAAAATTACAATTCTTCCTCAGATCTGTATCACTATGCTCATGGTTCACACGGTCACTCTCCCTGAATCCAGGAGCTGCTTCTCCAGACTTAAGGCCGATATGAAGTATGTGTTCAACATATTCTCTGGCTCCGTGTACAAGCTGCCTCCTTAGTCTCTCAGACTCCCCATTCTTTCCAAAGTTATCCTCTTGCCCTTAATAAACCGATAGAATATCTTTGGATTCCTGTTATCCTAATCCGTTAATGTTTGAACACGCCCCTGTTTGGTCTTCTTCTCACTTTCTTCAGTGTAGCCCCGCAATTTGTACACTCTTCCAGCACCTCCACTGACCTGCTCAATTTATACCGGCAAGCTTCTCTTGCCCCTTTTATTCCGTTATGAATATTTGTAGACATCCAAGTGTCTCTGGACTTGTTTCCGAAATTTCATCTTCGGTGTAACATGTTTGGCCAACAATCTCATCACTTCCATTTTGATCATGTAATAACGCTCCACGCCGTTCTGCTGCAGCTTTACCTAGAAGTAACTGTATTTTGGTCAGATCCTGTCTTAATTTTGATTTTAAAAAAGTCTGTCTCCACAATGCAAAACCTTATAATTCTCACACTTTTAGTTTGGCTGAACAAACTTAGAATGTTTAAGTCAAGGTAACTGGTCCTATAATGCTCTCATAACGTACCTGGAACTCCTGACTGGCTTCCTTCTCCAAAACGAGGCCCCATCATTCCACTGTCCATTGTTCTGTCGTCTACATGTTAATATAAGAAACTCTCTGATATAAATTTCAGACCCCTCCTCAAAATTCATCACTGTTCCAATAAACGTTGGTAATTGAAATGCCTGAATATAGCAATGATATTACTGTTTCTACACACCTCAGTGAATTGGTTATATCTGTATTCCTGTATTTTCTTCTGTCTGGGTGTTCATAATATGTCACCAGAAGTACGTCTGTCATCGTTTTGATCTTAAACAGAATCACACTGCCTCATTTGAAGATCCTTCCAAGATATCGCCCCACATTACTGCATTAACTTACTCCATAACTAATAATGCAACACCACCTCCTCTTTTACACCCTCTCCCGCTCTGTCTAGAGCTAACTTACCACAGAATACTGACTTGGCCATCCTGACCTCCTTCACCCACGTCTCTGTGATGACAAATGTGTCATACCTGCACATGGCACCTCGTTCTGCCTGTCCTGCCTCGTTCTGCCTATTAGCTCTGCCTGTCCGATAATCCGCCCAGCATTATGTTAAGCGCATCCAGCCTGGAATATAACATCTGGAATCATCTGTTCCTCGGAGTTCTTCCTTCATTCACTTTTTTTTAATCAGGCTGCCAAAAGCATGAACCAAAACTTTTACTCTGGGACTGAATATTTTTTGAATTTCAGTATCTTTTTTTATTCAAAAATGTACTTATCAAATGCACATTCCTAGAATGAGCAGTCACCTCCACATGCCAT
>NW_025192604.1:0-1258 GCF_004010195.1 Chiloscyllium plagiosum
ACCGTCCACCTCACCACCATCGTTACACACTCCCTACCTCCCTCCCTCTCCCTGACCCCTCACTCCCTCACTATCCCACTGTGAGGCAGCAGTGGTTAGCACTGCTGCCTCACAGCGCCAGAGACCCGGGTTCAATTCCCGCCTCAGGCGACTGACTGTGTGGAGTTTGCACGTTCTCCCCGTGTCTGCGTGGGTTTCCTCCGGGTGCTCCGGTTTCCTCCCACAGTCACAAAGATGTGCAGGGTCAGGTGAATTGGCCATGCTAAATTGCCCGTAGTGTTAGGTAAGGAGTAAATGTAGGGGTATGGGTGGGTTACGCTTCGGCGGGTCGGTGTGGACTTATTGGGCCGAAGGGCCTGTTTCCACACTGTAAGTAATCTAATCTAATCTAATCTAATCTAATCTAATCCCTCTCACTGACCCCCCTCTCCCTTCACTCTCCCTCACTAACTGGATAAACGTGAGGTGGTGCGTTTCGGAAGGTCAAGTACAGGTGGAAATTATACAGTGAAGACCCTTGGGGTATTGATATGCAGAGGGATCTGGGTGTGCGGGTTTACAGATCACTGAACGCGCCAGCGCAGGTAGGTAAGGTAATAAAAGAGGCACACAGTATGCTCGCCTTCATTGGAGAGGAGAAAGTGAGGTCTTCCTGAAGAAGGGCTTATGCCCGAAACGTCGATTCTCCTGTTCCCTGGATGCTGCCTGACCTGCTGCGTTTTTCCAGCAACACATTTTCAGCCCTTCATTGGAGAGGCTTGAGTACAAGGATAGACAGGTTATGCTGCAGCTTTATAGAACTTTAGATAGGCCATACTTGGAATATTGCATACAATTCTGGTCACCACACGACCGGAAGGATGTGAATATTTTGGAGAGGGGACAGAGAAGGTTTCCCAGGATGTTGCCTGGTATACGGGATTTTAGTGATGAAGAAAGATTGGATAGGACTGGGGTCACTTTCCCTGAAAGGTTGAGAGGCGAGGTTTATAAGGTTGTGAACGGCATGGATAGAGTGGAAGATATGAGGCTGTTTTTCCCAGGGTGGAGGGGTCAGTCACTAGGGGACACAGGTTCAAGGTGTGAGGGGGGGCGGGGGGGTTGAAGTTTAAAATAGATGTGCGAGGCAAATATTTCACACAAGGGGCGGTGAGTGAGTTGCCAGAGGAGTTGGTGGAAGCAGACACAATAAATAGCAGCGTTCGAGGAGCACCTGGACAAATACATGAATAGGAAGGGAATAGAGTGATACGGATCC
>NW_025192604.1:2602-3737 GCF_004010195.1 Chiloscyllium plagiosum
GGGGCTGGAGGAGGGGACGGGGATAGGGAGGGGGTGTAGGGGCTGGAGGAGGGGACGGGGATAGGGAGGGGGTGTAGGGGGCTGGAGGAGGTGTGATGCCCAGCTAGCTGATTTATCTCCCTGTCCCTGTGTAAGTACCGGGGCTACATTCGCTGTCCTTCAATCCGTAGGAATTTCTCCTGAGTCTATTTAATTTTGGTCTGTAGCAACCAATCCAACCAATATTCCTAGGACCGCCACAGCAAGGAAACAGACCCTTCGGCCCAGCCAGTCCATGCTGACCATGATGCCCCTTGCCCATATCCCTCCCTTCCCATATTTTCCTCAATACCTTTAAAACGTTGTAACATTTCCCCCATCCCCCACTTCCTCAGGACGTTCATTCCAGACGCGAACCACTCCCCGTCTGAGAAAAATTGCCCCTCGTGTCTCGTTTCAATCTTCGTCCTCTCACCTTCAAAATTTGACCCCCCCACCCCCCCCCTAGTTTTGAACACCCACACCATATGGAAAAGATGCTTTCCATTCTCCTTATCCTTAATGTCATCTCCCTCCTATGCTCCAGGGAAAACAGTCCCGGCCTCTCCTTCTAACTCAAAACCCTCCATCCCCGGCACCGTCCTGGTAAATCCCTTCCCGAACCCTCTCCGGGTGAATCATGTCCTTCCTGTAGCGGGGTGCCCGGAACTGGACACACTGCTCCAGACGGAGCCTCACCAACGTCCTGTATAACCCCATCGTGTCGTCCCCCAGCTCCCTGTACTCAAAGCTCTGAGCGATGGAGGCGAGCTAAACACCTCCTTACCCGCCCTGTCTCCCTGTGAGGCCAACTTCAAAGAATGACGTCCCCGAACCCCACCCCTGGGGCTCCCTGTTCTCCAACACGACCCGAAGGCCTTGCTGTAACCCCTGCCCCTTGGCTGTTTGACCAAAATGCCACCCCTCGCGTTTATCAGAATTAAACTCCCGTCTGCCACCTCTCGGCCCATTGACCCGATCGATTGAGCTCCCCGCCTGCCCTTCGTCAGTGTGGACTGTGACCATGAGAACTCTGGGCCGTTATAAGGAACGGTTCATTACCTCTGCATTTGACTCCCATTAATGGCTCCAGCTCCCTTTTCGCTTCATGACAAGG
>NW_025192605.1:0-1355 GCF_004010195.1 Chiloscyllium plagiosum
GATTATTAGTTTCTAGATGGTTATAAATCCTATATCTTATAACCTTTTCCAACACTTTACCAGCAACTGAAGTGAGACTCACTGGTCTGTAATTACAAGGGTTGTCTCTACTACCCTTTTGGAACAAGGGAACCACATTTGTTAACCTTCAGTCCTCAGGCATTATTCCTGTAGACAATGATGATTTGAAAATCAATGCTAAAGCGGCAATGTCTTCCCTTGCTTCCCAGAGGATCCTAGGATAGATCCCATCCAGCCCGGGGGACTTGTCTATTTTCACACTCTGCAGTATTTCTAATACCTCTTCCTTGTGAACCTCAATCTCTTCTAGTCTAGATGCAAGTATTTCTGTATCTTCCTCGCCAACATTTTCATTTTCTATCGTGAATACTGACGAAAAATATTTATTTCGTGCTTCCCCTATCTCCTCTGACTCCAAACACAACTTCCCACTGTTATCCTTGATTGGCCCTAATTTAACTCTTGTCATTCTTTTATTCCTGACTTACTTATGGAAAGACTTAGGATTAACCCTGATCCTATCTGCCAACAACTTCTCTTGTGTCCTCCTGGCTTTTCTGAGCTCTCTTTTTAGGTCTTTCCTGATTTCCTTGTAACCCCCAAGCGCCCTAACTGAGCTTTCACATTTTGTTCTAACATAAGCCTTCTTCTTCTTCTTCTTGACCAGGGATTCCACTTCCTTAGTAAACCACAACTCCCGCGTTCTATATCTTTAGTGGGCGGCACGGTGGCACAGTGGTTAGCACTGCTGCCTTATAGCGCCTGAGACCCGGGTTCAATTCCCGCCTCAGGCGACTGACTGTGTGGAGTTTGCACGTTCTCCCCGTGTCTGCGTGGGTTTCCTCCCACAATCCAAAGATGTGCAGGTCAGGTAAATTGGCCATGCTAAGTTGCCGGTAGCGTTAGGTAAGGGGTAAATGTAGGGGTATGGATGGGCTGCGCTTCGGCGGGTCGGTGTGGACTTGTTGGGCCGAAGGGCCTTTTTCCACACTATAATCTAATCTAATCTTCCCACTGCCTGACAGGTGCTTACTTATCTCGGACACGCAGGAGCTTTTCCTTGAATAAGCTCCACATTTTTAATGTGCTCATCCCCTGCAATTTCCTTCCCCATTCCATGCTTCCTAAATATTTCCTAATTGCATCGTAAATTCCCTTCTTCCAGCTGTAACTCCTGCTCGGTGGAGTACCCCTATCCCTTTCCATCACTAAAGTAAACCTGACAGAATTGTGATCGCTGACTCCAAAGTGCTCGCCTACTTCCAAATCTAACATCTGGCCAGGCTCGTTGCCCAGTACTAAATCTAAAGTGGCTTCGCCCCTTGTAGACCTGT
>NW_025192605.1:1782-3737 GCF_004010195.1 Chiloscyllium plagiosum
TACATCTCTGGGACTATCCGGAGGCCTATAGAATACTCCCAGCATGGTGACTTCTCCTTTCCTGTTTCTAACCTCAAAAACACTACATCAGTTAACGAGTCCCCAACCATCATTTCTACACCTGTAATATTGCCCCTGATCAGTAATGCCAAACCTCCCACTCATTTACCATCTTCTCTGTTCTTACTGAAACATCTGAATCCCAGAACCTGCAACAGCCATCCCTGTCCCTGCTCTATCCATGTCTCCATAATGGCTACAACATCGAAATCACACGTATCGACCCTCACTGCCAGTTCACCCACTTTATTTCGGATGCTCCTCGCGTTGAAGTACACACACTTCCAACCAGGTTCTCACTTGCCTGGGAGTTGACTTTGGTACTCCCTACTCTCATCCTCTTCTGTATCTGTCCTACAATTTTGGTTCCCATCCCCCTAAATCCACCTTAATTGCTTTAGCGAATTTCCCACCTAGGATATTGGTACCCCTGTGGTTTAGATGAAGACCATTCTGCTTGTAGAGGTCCCACCTATCCCAGAAAGAGCTCCAATAATCCAAAACCCCGAAACCCTCCTTCCTGCACCATCTCTGTCGCCACGTGCTCAACTCCTTTCTCTCCCTATTCCTCACATCACTAGTATGTGGCATGGGCAGCAAACCAGAGAAAACAACTCTGTTTGTCCTAGCTCTAAGTTTCCATCCTGGCTCCCTAAATTTCTGCCTCAAGTCCCTATCTCTCTTCCGACCTATGTCGTTTATTGCTAGTGTGGATCACGACTTGGGGCTCCTCTCCGTTCCCCCCAAAAATGCCAAAAACACGATCAGAGATATCACGGACCCTGGCACACGGGTGGCAACACACCAACCCTGAGTCTCTCTTGTCCCCACAGAACCTCCTCTCTGTCCCCTAACTATTGAGTCTCCAATGACTACTGCTCTGCTCCTCTTCCTCTTCTCTTCTGAGCAGCAGGTGCTCCACTGCTTTCCCCTGGTAAGTCTTCCCCCCAACAGTATCCAGAACGGTATACTAATTATTGAGGGGAATGGCCACAGGGGATCCCTGCACTGCCTGCCGGTTCCCTTTCTGTCCCCTAACTGTCACCCATCTGTCTTTTTCTTTTATCTGGTGAGTGACTACCTCTCTGTAAGTCCTGTCAATAACCTCCTCTGCCTCCCGAATAATCCGAATAAGTTCATCCAGCTCCAGCTCCAGTTCCCTAACGTGGTTTTCAAGGAGCTGGTGTCGGGTGCACTTCCCACCGATGTAGTCAGCAGGGACACTAGTGGTGATCCTTATTCCCACTTCCTGCAAGAGGAAAATTCCATTGCCCTAAACTCCATTCCCACTATTCTAACTCCCGAAGTGAATACTAAAAAAAACGATTAGGAAATTACATAGTTATCTTACCTTGTTAGTCTGGCTCCCACAACTTTTTATTTAGGTTAGAGGAGGAGGATGGGTGGGAGATACTACCCGAGTAGTGTCTCGGGCAACGAAACCACGCAAAAATAAACTGTTCTACTTACCCTTCCCAGAAGTCCTTTGCTCGCTCCTCCCTCACTGGCCTGAAGGTAAGAAGTTTAAACATACTTACCGGCCTTCCAACAATCACCTTGCACCAACGTCACCTCCTCCTGGCTCCCACCTCTCGCTACTCCGAACTGTTGATGATATTAATGTGGGAGATGGGGAGGTGGGGTGGGGGGGGGAGGGTGTTGTCGGAATGATAAACAATGTTGTGGATGACACAACGATAGGCCGGATGAGTCACAGTGAGGAGGAATGTCTTAAGTTACAGGAGGGCACAAATGATTGTTCAGATGGCCAGATTAATGACCGATAAAAAATAGCACTGAAATTTGTGAGATGCTGCACTTTGGAAGAAATAACAAGGCAAGAGAGAACTCAAACCATGAATATAGGCTAGTCTTGCTTTTGGAGCAGAGAAGGG
>NW_025192606.1:0-3737 GCF_004010195.1 Chiloscyllium plagiosum
ACATGCTTTCCACTATCAACAGATTAGCTCCTCATTCATCACATCACTATGCTCCAAATGCTATCACATTTTGATATCCAAATGTTTTTAAAGCAATAAGTTACACTCAATGATTCTAGTCAAACCAAATTTGACTTGAGGGCAGGTGCTCCTGTCAGTCAATGCTGCTGCTGGCACTGGGTCAAGCACCAATAGGTCTACAAAACACAGGGCCTAGGCTGCAATATGGCAGTTTCAGGTCTTCAATGTGGTCAGGAAGTACCAGTGAAAATGATAATGTTGGGGCTAGAACAAGTATGATGATGGGGGTTTTCTAAGCGGAGACTTTTGATAGTCTTGAGAAGATAAAAGCTGTTCCAGTTGGTGAGTGGCCTTCACACCAATACCTGCCATAACTGGATGGTGAGAACAAATATTCCTACTACTTGAGGTATAGACACAAAGTAGAACATTTTAACCGTTCAAACCTGTGCTTACAGTCATATCAAATCTTTACATAGATATATGTAAATAAATCAATGTAAAGCAGTAGCAGGAAAGTTATACAGACCAGGAGGTGCAGAGGTGAAATCACTTAAATCACTACAGGCCATACAACATGTACAATAGGATATTAAAATCACTTGGACTGTTTTCATAGAATGCACCTTCAGAGGCTAATGTATTGTAAAATCAACAGCCAATGCAGGAAACAGTAAAACACAAAAGTAAACACATGAACCCAGTCTCTGATTGTCCTCCTTCAGTTGTGTTGGCTACAGGTCACTTTCGCTTGTCAAGAGTTTGTGCTGAGTTATTGCTGCAGGTTGTAGTTTCTCTGCAGCCACATTCAAAACCAAGTTTGAGATTCAGATGAGAGGTTTGAGATCATTCCAGATTTGTGCCCTATTTTGCCCCATAAAACGGCAGCAGTGACAGAAAGCAGTTGGAGTCATTCCCGCTCATCTCAAACTTTTGCCACACATACTGAAACTGTACTTTGTGGCTTTTGTCTTCTTTATACACTCAAGTACCCTGCTCCTGACTGGGAACCTCTTCTGAGCCTTGCTGTTACAGCGAGTGGAGCCCTGGGCCAGAGTGATGTGATGTGAGTCCTCATGCATTCTCCACCACCTGATGAGGCAGGGTGACAGACGAGCTGTTGATGAAGGAACCTTGCTTCTCTCGACCTTTCATGAAATAGGTAATGAGCTCACCTTTGCCCTTGACATAGACAGGACCACGCCGTGCAAAACGGAATCCGTAATCTTTCAGCACAAAATACGTCTCCTCAACCACCTACAAACAGAAAGAGCTAACAATGTGAGGATTAAGGAAGCCCGAATCTACAGTCTCCCACTCACGGGAATACAAACCATCAATATGCGCCATTCCCTGTAACACACAGTACCAAGCTGCATCATCTACTGCAATATACAGATTCCAACTGCATCATTTATTGTAACATACACACATCAAACTGCACCATTGACTGTAACACACACATCAAACTGCACCATTGACTGTAACACACACAGCAAACTGCACCATTGACTGTAACACACACAGCAAACTGCACCATTGATTGTAACACACAGCACAAAACCCCACCATTGACTGTAACACACGCAGCAAACTGCACCATTGACTGTAATACACAGCACAAAACCCCACCATTGGCTAACACATGCAGCAAACCGCACCATTGACTGTAATACAAACAGCATCAAACTGCACCAATGACTGTACCACACACACATCAAACTGCACAATTGACTGTAACATAGGGACCATCAAACTGTACCATTGACTGTAACACACAGCATCAAACCGCACCATTGACTAATACACACAGCAGCAAACTGCACCATTGACTGTAACACGCAGCAAACTGCACCATTGACTATAACACAGGCAGCATCAAACCGCACCATTGACTAACACACACAGCATCAAACCGTACCATTGACTGTAACACACGCAGCATCAAACCGCACCATTGACTAACACACACAGCATCAAACCGTACCATTGACTGTAATACACACAGCATCAAACCGCACCATTGACTGTAACACACACAGCAAACTGCACCATTGACTGTAACACACACAGCAAACTGCACCATTGACTGTAACAGAGGCAGCATCAAACCGCACCATTGACTATAATACACACAGCATCAAACCGCACCATTGACTGTAACACACACAGCAAACTGCACCATTGACTGTAACAGAGGCAGCATCAAACCGCACCATTGACTGTAACACAGGCAGCATCAAACCGCACCATTGACTATAATACACACAGCATCAAACCTCACCATTGACTGTAACACACACAGCAAACTGCACCATTGACTATAACACAGGCAGCATCAAACCGTACCATTGACTGTAACACACGCAGCATCAAAACGCACCATTGACTAACACACACAGCATCAAACCGCACCATTGACTGTAACACACACAGCAAACCGCACCATTGACTGTAACACACACAGCAAACCGCACCATTGACTCTAACACACACAGCATCAAACCGCACCATTGACTATAATACACACAGCATCAAACCGCACCATTGACTGTAACACACACAGCAAACTGCACCATTGACTGTAACAGAGGCAGCATCAAACCGCACCATTGACTGTAACACAGGCAGCATCAAACCGCACCATTGACTATAATACACGCAGCATCAAACCGCACCATTGACTGTAACACACACAGCATCAAACCGTACCATTGACTGTAATACACACAGCATCAAACCGCACCATTGACTGTAACACACACAGCAAACTGCACCATTGACTGTAACAGAGGCAGCATCAAACCGCACCATTGACTATAATACACACAGCATCAAACCTCACCATTGACTGTAACACACACAGCAAAGTGCACCATTCACTGTAACACACAGCATAAAATCGCATCATTGACTCTAACACACGCAGTATCAAACTGCACCATTGACTTTAACACAGGCAGCATCAAACTGCACCATTGACTTTAACACAGGCAGCATCAAACTATACCATTGACTGTAACACACACATCAAATTGCACCATTGACTGTAACACTTGACTGAAACACATGCAGCATCAAACCGCACCATTGACTGTAATACACACAGCATCAAACCGCACCATTGACTGTACCACACACACATCAAACTGCACAATTGACTGTAACATAGGCACCATCAAACTGTACCATTGACTGTAACACACAGCATCAAACCGCACCATTGACTGTAACACACACAGCATCAAACCGCACCATTGAATGTAACACACACAGCAAACTTTATCATTGACTGTAACACACAGCATCAAACCGTACCATTGACTGTAACAGACACAGCATCAAACCGCACCATTGACTGTAACACACACAGCATCAAACCGCACCATTGAATGTAACACACACAGCAAACTGTATCATTGACTGTAACACACTGCATCAAACCGCACCATTGACTGTAACACACACAGCAAACTGTATCATTGACTGTAACACACACAGCATCAAACTGTACCATTGACTGTAACACACGCAGCATCAAACCGCACCATTGACTCGAACACACGCACCATTGACTCTAACACACACAGCATCATGATGAGGCTGATGAGGGCAGTCAAGAAACATATAAAGTTAAAAGAGAAAAAGTATAACATAGCAAAGATAAGTGGGAAAACGGAGGCCTCGGAAGCTTTTAAAGAGCAACAGAGGATTAC